>NW_027186523.1:3898729-3910305 GCF_028583685.1 Petaurus breviceps papuanus | reverse complement strand
TGTGTGTGTGTGTGTGTGTGTGTGTGTGTGTGTGTGTGTGTGTGTGTATGTGTGGGTGTTGAGTGTCAGAGGTCAGAATTGAACTCAGGTCCTCCCAACTCTGGGGTGGGAGCTTTACTCACTGTGCCACCTAGCTGCCCCAGTTCCCCACTTTGTTGTTAAAAAGATGTAGGTTAAATTTGGAATTGCAACATTATTAGTTGCTCTACATGTATTGCTTCCATTAAGCTCTGACTTCGGGATGCCCATAAGGCTCAACTTATACAACCACCACTTTCTCCTTAATAATTTCATGCCTGCTGCATCTTGCCTAGAGAAAATTCAAACGTGACCTTTAACTCAAACTCCAAGTCTTATGTTATTGCGTATTCATCTCTTCTAGCTTAATTTAGATAAAAAAGATCATGAGTTAGAATGCTATCCTGCTATTAATATTTTATATTTAATATTCTACAAACTTTGCCAATGACTGCTTTATGTCATTGAATAAAAATATTGGGATATAAGCTCATTTTCTGTAAGCTCAATGAAAGCAATGTCAGGACAACCCCAGTGGCCAATGAGATAATAGGGACAAGACATACATCATTCTGTTTGGGTATGGCTTTAGTTTCTTCTGTTGAGTCTCTACATTTTTTCATGTAGTTTGGAGACTGTGAGTATTCAGTATGGTAGAATCTATTTAAAAATTCTTAAATTTTTATGCTTATGTTATATTGAGATTATTATAGGCAATCATTCTATAATATTTTCCAGGTCTAACTCTACTTATGTGTTGGCTTTTGAAGATTATTGCTATTATTGATATTGTTATTATTTCTTTTATCCCATTCTCATATTTTATGGGGTTCAGATATAAACAGCTTGAGGGTGAGTAATCATGTAGTTGTGCACTTTTATATTTAATGTTCTGCAGACTTTTGCACAAGCAAATAGATCGACTTTTTTGGTAACTGGATAAACATATTAGTGATATAAGCTCATCTTCTGTAGACTCACTTAAAATATTTTTTGGTACAACTCCAGTAGCAGACAGGATGACAGGAATGACATATACCTTGACCTATTCCCACAGGATCTTAATTTATTCTGTTGTTGTTTTTATAAAATTTGCCAAAGTTTGCATAGGTGGTAAATGGTAGAACCAAGACTTAAAAAACAAGTCTTCTGACTCTAAATTTAGTGCTCTGTCCACTTTACCATACTGCCTTCATTAAACTGATTGAATTTTCCTTTGTATATATTAGTTATTGAAAGTATATGATAAAGTATATAGTACTTCTCATAATTTAAGGATTAGAAAAAAATCTTTGCCTCTTTCTAAATAAAGTACAATATTCTTCCACGTTTACGGTTTTTTAAAAGCCTCTTATCTCTATTTAGTGCATTTTGATGAATTAACTCTATTTTACAATGAAACTGGTAAAAAGAGAGCTTACATATTCTTATACTGTACTGTACACATATATAAGAAGTGATCAAGGGATAGTATTCGATAGAAACATTAAATACTAAAGATGGTTCGTTAGCTCCCTCTGCTGGTAAAAGGTTGACTTGGTTCAATGAACCTAAAAGGATTAAAAAATTGTTTTACAGTTTCTAATGTAGTGAATTTGGTGATTGTTGTTGAATGCATATGATAATGAAGTACTTTAAGCTAACACTTATGGAAGAATAACTATTTTGATAATTAAAAAAAATTATACCTTTCAAGTATCATAAAGCCATTAAAAAAACCCTAAAGATTTGTCAGTTGACAACAGTGTAGTCATTGCTCACTGTTATAAGGTACTACCCTATATGTTGTAGAAAGGGGGAGAATAAACAGAAAATAAAATTCAGCTTTCCCACAAAATTCCTGTCTTACAGAAAAAAGAACGCCGGATAGTGTTGGTAGGACAGGTCCTGTTGTATCTTTTTGGTTTTTGTGTTTATACACATAGCTGTATACGTGCACACTGTGCTTCGGTAACTCAGATTGCAAATTATTTCCTCTTCTTTACTCCTTTGATGAGATGGTCTAATGTGGTGCAACAGAAACAGAGCAGGCCCTCAGCTAACCCCTTTGTCTCCGCCTCCCTCATAACCACAATTGAATGAAATCAGTCAGAATCTCACAGAAGTTCCCATCACTGCGGGTTGGATGATGATTCATTTAGGTAATAAGCCATTGTTCAATTCTGTGCCTGAGTAAGACATTTGTGAATAATCCCTGCAGTATTTTATGTTTCATGACTACACACTGGAAACTATCAATAGAATTTATATCTGCATTTTCTTTTTAAATGTGTGTTTTTAAATGCGTACAAAGCTATAGATGTAACTACAGGACCATCTGGTTTACAAAAAAAAAAAAACTATTCTGTTATTTAGGAAAGAAAGAACTTTTTAGTTTAGGTAGTAAGGATCAATTCTCTTGCTTTGCTCGATAAAATATAAATTCATTTTGTTCTGTTTTATGATTTGCAACGTGGAATTCACTTATGAGTGAAAAAAACTGTTTTTCCATAAAACTGCTTATGACTGTAAAGGAACTAGCCAATGAGCCCCATACCTCCAAGTATATGCAGGGTGCCCCTGGCAGAGTTCTCTGCATGGAGGAGGCACAGAGGTCAGCTTCCTGGACAGTTGTGATGACATAGACTCCACTGCTCCTTCTACAATTCCATACTAGTGATGTTTACAGTTTCAAGACCATTTTACATAAGAAGAGAAAACTGATGACAAGGTATAATGAAAAACAGAAAGGGAAGTTCTAGATTTTCATGAATATGTAATTTCATTTAATTTCTCTGCTCAAAAATCTTTACTGACTCCCAGTGGCCCACCAAGTAAAGGCCAAACCCCTCTGGCTACCAATCAAGTCCCCCTCTACAATCTACATTATCTTTTTAGCCTTGTCTCAGCTTGTTCCCCTTCATATTGCTACATACAATCAACCATCAATAAATCAGTCAATGAAAAGATATTTATTAAAAATTTTCTCTATGCTAGGCTCTGAGGGTATGAAGACATGAATGAAACAATTCCTACTTGCAATGAGCTTCTATTCTAATGGAGGAAATAAAAAGTGCCATTCATATATACATATTTATGAAATATATATGTGTGTGAGAGTGTGCATGTAAAACCAATACAAACATATTTACATATAACATTAATTAATATTTAATGAAAATATTATATACACGTGTGTGTATATATGGCAATTAGGTGTCAGTTCAGTGGATAGAGCACTGGCCTTGGAGTCAGGAGGACCTGAGTTCAAATCTGACCTCAGACACCTGCTAGCTGTGGAATCCTGGGCAAGTCACTTAAGCTCTGTTTGCCTTAATTCAATGGAAAAGTAAATGGAAAACCGCTCTATTTTCTTTTCCAAGAAAGCACCAGGATGGGGTGCTACATGGTGCAGTGAATAGAGTGCTGGTCCTGGAGTTAGGAGGTTAGTTCAAATCCAGCCTTAGACACTTAACCCCAAAACTAGCCATGTGGCCTTGGGCAAGTCACAACCCTGATTGCCCTACCTTCCCCCCTCCAAAAAGCAAAAAAAAAAAAAAAAAAAAAGAAAGAAAGCACCAGGAACAGTATGGTTCATGGGGTCATGAAGAGTCAGTCATGACTGAACAACTGAATGAAACAAACTATATATGCACATGTGTATGTGTGTATGTATACACACACACACATACATTATATGGAGAGAGGGGTGGAAGAGAGAGAGAGAGAGAGACAGAGAAAGAGAGAGGGAGAGAGAGAACGAGAGAGAGAGGAGAGGGGGGGAAGAGAGAGAGAAAGAACAAGAGAAAGAGAGAACGAGAGAGAGAGAGAGAGAGAGACAGAGAGACTGAGAGACAGAGAGAGGGGGGAGGGGAGTATGTAAAATACGATCTCATGTGAAAGGGAGCTGAATCATGGCAGAAGACAAGGATTCTGTGAGCCAAAGGTAAGGAGGGAATACCTTCCAGGCATGACGCATATCCAGTGCAAAGGCTTGGGAGATGGAGGAACAGAAAAGAAGGCGAGTTTGGATATGAACAAGCTCCTGAAGAGGGACTGCAGTTCCTGTGAGGGGACCAAGAGAAGAACAGAGTCAATGCTCTTTCCACTCTGCCATTCTGCCTCCCCAGTCATATGCAAAAGTATTGAACATAGTGAGCAGCTAGGTGTCACAGTAGATAGTGGAGTCAGGAAGACTCATCTTCCTGAGTTAAAATCTGGCCTCAGACACATTATCAGGATAACCCTGGGCATGTTTTTTAATCCCTCTTTGCCTCAGTTTCTTCCTCTGTAAAATGAGATGGAGAAGAAAATGGCAAACCACTCCAGTACCTTTGAAAGAAAACCCCAGATGGGGTCACGGAGACAAGACTGAAACCACTGAGCAACTTAGAGCATAGCAGCACATATCTGAATTGCAAGAAGCACACCTTATATACATGATACTATTTGACTGCTCCTCAGCCCATCTCTTTATTCCGTGCCTTTACATTGTCTCCTATGGCTTGATCGCACTCTCTCCTCAGCTCCACTTCTTAGCATCCCCAGCTTCTTTCAAGACAGTTTCAATGTTCCCCTTTACAAGAGGCCTTTCCCAGTCCATCCCTCCGGCCACTTGAGCCTCCTCTCCTAAGGTTACCTTCCTTCTACTCCATATGCATCTTTTATGCACTTATTTATTTGCACGCTGTCTCCTCACTAGAAGGTAAGTTCCCTGATTGTAGGGACAATTTTTGCCTTCCTCTGTATCTTCAGTGTGCCCCACATCTGATGAATAGTAAGGGTTTTATAAATTCTTGTTGACTTATTGATTGGCTGACTTCACAGGGAGAGATTCCTCTCAGACCAGGTCATTTTGGGCAAACTTCTTTAGTTTCCAAGAGGCTAGTAAACTACAGTTTTTTTCTTCACCCAGATATTAATCCTTCCTATGCAGACTATTTTGAGAAATCAGCTTTTTTGCTTACAGTTGGCGGAAGGACCCCTCTTACAGACTGTTTTCTCATTTCTACATCAATCCTGTATTCTTGTTCAGCAGGCACTCCAACTAGCCTCCCCTATGACCATCAGGTGGTTGAGATATATTATCTTTCCGGAGTTCTGACCCTGCACCAGGCAGAGCTATTTTGTAGATCATTCAAACATTCAGTACTGAGCAGCTTTCTCTACTATTCTGTGCTTTCTCTGGGCACCAAAATTTGGTGGTGGGGGGGGGTGTTCGTTTGTTTTGTTATTTGAAGGGAAAAAGCAGGACAATTAGGGTTGTGACTTCCCCAAGATCACATGGCTAGTAAGTGTTAAGTGTCTGAGGCCAGATTTGAACTCCGCTCCTCCTGACTCCAGGGCTGGTGCTCTATTCACTCCACCATCTAGCTGCCCCTTTTTTGTTTTGTTTTTTCAAACTCTATAGTAGGAATTATTCTCCTGGTTCAAGTTCGTGCTGTATCATATAATTATTTTTTTGCTCTTCTCTACACTCTTCTGACCTGAGACCCTAGAGAGGTGATGGACCTTTAGCAACTAGCTAGTTGCTCAGAGCATACTTGTTAGTCTTCACATCTTCCTCATCCTCCAAGGTTCCAAATCCCGTATCAATAGATATGCGTGGTTCTTACCTTCACATCAGCAAGTACAGATTAAAACACATAGACTCTTTCCTGATGGTATATACTCATTCACTAGATGGCTGCTCCCTTGGGGCCTTCTACTTAGGTCTCAAGGTCCCCTCTGCTTGTTCATCAGGGTCTGAATGAAACTTTCCAGCTCTGAATTCTTTGGGGATACTGCAGTATAGTTCTAGTCTTTTTAACCCCTACTTAGTCTAACACTTCCTTGAGCAGTCTGATCCCAAAATATCTTTCTATTGTCTGCCCCGGTCCTTGTCTTTCCTACATATTTCACACCCTTTCCATTGATAGGCTTCTGATAGGAAGTTGTTGCTGTTCAGTCATTTTTGGTCATGTCCAACCTTTTTGTGATCCCATTTGGGGTTTTCTTGGCTGAATTACTGGAGTTGTTTACCATTTCTGTGTCTAGCTTATTTTACAGATGGAGAAACTGGAGCAAACAGGGTTAAGTGACTTGCCCAGGGCCATACAGCTACTAAGTGTCTGAGGTCACATTTGAACTCAGGAAGGTGAGTCTTCCTTGCTCTAGGTTCAGCAGGCTACCCATGACACCATCTAGCTGCCCCTCTGACAGGAAGGGGGAAGAGGAAGCTATCACCAAGTTGTTCTTCCCTATTTGTTAGTGCTCATTATTGAGTTCTACCCATTTCCAACTTGCAATATCTAATTTAGTGCTGGACAGAATACATCAATCACTGTTATGTTCATGTAGGTGTAAGGTGGCTATACTGCCCATGTAAAATGTGTATATTCATGTAGCATAGCTAAATGCAGCTTATGGGGATACATGGATATCTCTCAAAATTTGCCTACCATTCTCCAAAAAAGGACTGAAAGTCCACCTTGAGGGGAGCAAGAGAAGAAGCTGTAAGATGGAAATCTGTTTTCCTCTTAGAGGCACCAGATTAGAATTATATTTGTTTGTTCCCCTAAAAATTGCTGGTCAAAGGGCATGATATTTAGATTCAAATCACTTTCTTGGTCACTATCTCTTAATAGGGGAAGTTACTCTAAGCTTATATTTAGAATCATGACTCCTTCCCATCAAATTCTAGTTACATAAAAGACTGTCCCAAAGAGTGAAAAGTAAGTGATTTATCCGATTTATTTGCCCAATTTATCCAAGCAGAGAGTAAAAAGAAATTTTAAAGTGCTCCACATTATAAAGAGGTCCCAATCTCACCCAAGGAGAAATTTCCTGAAGTTTCTAAGGATACAAGTTAGAAAAAAGGGATAAGGTGCCAGTGCCTCTATGTGCCTACTGCTTTTTAAAGTCTTTATTTTCTCTTTCTATGGGTCTCTCTTTGAAAAGAATCTCTAACTATGTATTACTCTTGAAGAAGAAATGAAGAGTATCTCTTCTCTCCAAAGCTCTGCCCTTCACACAGGCGTGCAGAGAAAAGTCATTTTTATGTCCACTAATTGGGAGATATTATACAAGATTCTTCAGGCTTGAAACTTGGTACATTTAGAATCAAGGTCTAAGGGGCGGCCAGGTGGCTCAGCGAGTAAGAGCACCAGCTCCAGTATTAGGACGACCTGGGATCGAATCCCGGGCTCAGACTCTCAGCACCACATCCAGTAATAACTGGCCGTGTAACCTTGAGCAAGTTACTTAACCCCAATTGCTTAAAAAAAAAGAAAAAAGAATCAAGGTCTAATACAATTTCTCAGAATATATTAGTCACAGCTCATTTCAAATCCTTAAGCTCCAATTTGTGGATAGGATAACTTTTCACTGTCAGTGAGACCTCTACTGATGAGGTAGCCACTACTGTCCTGATATAAATCTGCTCATAAACCCTTTAATCTGGAATTAATGTGCAACATAAAGAGCTGTCTTAGATCCTCAAAAACCAATACTGCTGAATGTCTGAGGCAGCTGACTAGGACACGCAATCATCAAATTGTAGACACAGAGCTAGGACAAACTTTGAAGGCAATCTAGTCCAATCCTCTCATTTTTCAGATGAATAAACTGAGGACCAGAAAGATTAAGAGATTTTCCTATAAATACATAGGTAAGTGGCAGAGCTAGAAATTAATCTAGGCCCTATAATCTTACATCCAATATTCTTTATCCGATAACTTCTTTAAAGGTCTACTCAGATGTCTTGCTCCAGTGTTCTTCAAATGGTGCCAAATAAATTCCCAATCAGTCATTGAATCGTAGAAAGGTCTTCAGTTCCTGATCATTCTTTAGCTATGTCCAGAATTCATTCCCTGCTGAGGTATTAGGTTATTCACTTATGTTAACATATATGGGTGCGTTAAAATTGTGTCTTGTTCTGGTCCCCCTAACCACCACCCTCCCTTTTTGTGAGTATAGTTAGTGAGTTTATAGGTAACCAGCATAAAGTATCAATGACAGGAAGTAAGATCACATAGGGAAACCAAGAACTCACTTACTGACAATCCCAAATATCAAAGGAGCATAATTTGCAAACTGTACCATATGTTAACCAAAAATTACATTCTGATAATATGTGCAAAATTAGAGGAAGTCATCTAGGCTTTGCTATCAGAACCTTTCAGTCCTATGATATGTACATCTCAGATAAATTCCACATATCTGCAGCAAGGCCAGCAGAAAGTCAAATGTTACTGATAACTTTGAGATGATGTGGACATGTTAACTTTAAAGTCTTGCTGACAACTTTGAGTTAATCTGGATATGCTAATGAATCTAAGGTGGCCCAGATAAGAGTTAGTCTGTCCCCAACAAAAATCCTATAAGAACAAGACCTCAAATTCCTGTCTTCCAATTCCCTTTCCATCTCCATCTGGGTCAGTGCTGCCAATTCTAATCCATGATTTCTTGTGTGATTCTCTGTGCCTTTCCTCTTCCCTGTTCCCCATGCTGCCTGCCTTCCTCCACCACCCTATGCCTGTCCCCATGTCACCTGCCCCTGTACCCCTTTCATTGCCTGTCTTTCTATTTTCTTTGCTGTTCACCCCTGCACCCTCTGTACCTTATGAAAGTGTGCTTGCAGCCTCACCTCCCACTACCATTATGGTCTTTCCAGATAAGTACCAAAAGAACCAATAATGCCTGCCCCATTTCATAATTTCATAAATTAATTAGCAATTCACAGGGGATAATAGAACTTAGGTTCATTGTCCTAGAGCTGGAAGGGACAAGGTCCATAAGATTATATGGTTGCATGACTTCAGAGACCATCTAGTCTAATCCTCTCATTTTATAGGTGATTTGCCCAAAATCAAACCATTAAATGTTTGAGACAGGATTCAAACTCAGGTCTTCCCTATTCCAAGTCCAACACTCTAAACTTTATACTATACTATACTCTTGATCTCCAGAATTGACACTTTTTGACCAGTTTCTTGCTAATCTAATACCTCTAATATTCTTTCCTCAAGCTTTTCCAATAATGTTCAGAATACAGATACACCAACAACTCCAAGTATTTTATATTACTAAATATGAAAACTGGCAAGGATCTCAGTAGTACCTTGGAATATGGGCTCAGACTGTTATTATCTTTCTGGATAGATGAAGACAGTTGTTTTTTTTCCTATCCTCTTTCATGAAGATCTGATAGTACCCATAGGACAGATTCAACTTTGAGAACAATTGGTTTCTTGAACTGATATGTTGTATTGATCCACCTTAGTTCTCTTATTTAAAGTCTGATGATGGTCCATATACACCCTATATTTCCTAGTATTTATTTTTCTATGCCACTACTATGGCTGAGGGTGAGAGATGAAGACAATGGCATTTCTTGATGATGCTATTAAATTTTTGTCACCAGACTCCTTTGGAAAAAATATAAAGAAATGCTTTTCCCCCAGTGACTGTCTCCTGCTTTTGGGGTGGAAAATATCATTCTTTCAGACCAGGTTTCCTGCCTAGTATCCAGCCTCTTGCTAGAAGAAGAGAAACACCATTCCACTGAGTCATGGTTTTAATTCTATTCACTGAATAAAGGCCATCCCACCAAGTCTCTAGACTGACCTCCCACCTTGTTGGAAGGGGAATAATGCCATTCGTTCAGCTCCAAGCACCCATCCCCTAGCCTGAACAGCCAAAGGCCCTGATTCTTCAGATGTGTCCAGCACTCATTCCCTGCTGAGGCATTATTTTATCTACTGGGGAGCAAAACCTCTATAGACAATGAAAACCTACTGGAATTCATTCTTCAGTGATTAACACACAGCAGCCTGGTCATGGTTTCTCCGTCCCAGTGATTCTGAATCTCCAGTGGTCATCATTTAAATGCCATTGCCTGTTCCCCATGGCCTGATCCCACTGTCCCATTCTAAAGCTACCCAACCTTCACACTATACTCTCTGGAATGCTTGATTCATAAGCAACAAACTTGCTTTAACTTAAATCTTTTCCTTCCCTTTTCCTATCTTCTATCTCTCACTGAGATGCATTTCTCTCTTGTTGACACAGCCTCCTGGCTTCCCTTTCTACCACTGGCTGTACTTCCACTCATTCCTCTCAGCTTAGTAGTCAAGGTTGGGGAGTTGGCATACTCAATCTCTTGGCCAAGTCTTTATTCTCTCTCTTCCACCATCATTCAACAACCTCTTCTCCGTTGAGATTTCATCTAATAAATATGTACAATTCAGTCAAAATCCTGGTAACTGCTGTCTACCACTCTCTAGTACATTCCCCTTCTTTCCTCTATGAGTTCAGTGCAAGGCTCACAGTCTCATCTCCTTCTTTTTTCTAGGCAAGATTTAGGAGGAGTTTAGTACTCCACCCTCTAGCCCTACAATCTGATGGAGAGGAGGCTGCAGGAGGTGCTATCCAAGGTTTGAGTTAGCAGCATGTTGATAAAACTAGGAACTTATCCTGGGAGGAACAGGACAGCTACCTATTGAACATCTCAAACTGGATGCCCAGTAGGTATCTTAAACTCAATATATCCAATGGGCAACAAAAGGAAGACACTCAAGTTAAGGGGGATTAGGAGAGTCTTCCTATATAAAGCTGGATTTTAGCTGGGACTTGAATGGAAATCAGGGAAGTCAGGAGGTGGAGATAAGGAGGCAGAGCCTTCAAAGCAAGCCCTACTACATGTACAAGTGATCCTATTTTATCCCATTTTCTCCAGCAGATTGCTCACTCTATCATTCCAACTCTTTCACTTATGGCCAATCTCTTCCAGTCTACTGGCTCATTCTCTACTGCTTGCGAACATGACTATGACTTCTCCATCTTGAAAAAATGAAAATAAAAAATCTTTCATTCTATCCATTCATCCCTGCCAGCTACCATCTCATATTACATCTTCCTCTTTGTGATCAAACACTTCAAACTGGCCATTTACAATAGATTCTGCCCCTTCCTTTCCTCTCTTCTTAACTCTCTACAATTTGGTATCTGACTTCATCATTCAACCAAAATTGCTCCCTCCAAAATTACTAATGATCTCTCAATTGACAAATCCATTGTCTTTTTCTCAGTCTTCATCCTTCTTGACTTCTCTGCACCCTTTGACACCATCAATAACCTTTTTTTCCTTGATACTCTTTTTTTCTCTAGGTTCTCAGAACATTATCCTTTTCTTCTTCTTCTTCTCCTCCTTCTTTGATTGCTCTTTTTAAGTTTCTTTTCCTCTATTTTCATTCAATTTGAATTTTCTAACCATGCTTTTTCACACAAGGTTTGGGACATTCTTCTAGTCTCTTATGATATTTTACTTGGTGGCCTCATCAGCTACCATGGATTCAATTATTATCTCTATGCTGATGAGTCTCAAATCCATTTAATGAGCCCTAATCTCTGCTGACCTTCAATCTTGTATCTCCAATTCAGTCTAATTCAGTAAACATCTATTAAGTTCCTAAATGTGCCAGACTCTGTGCTAAGCACTGCAGATACAAATAAGAAAAAGAAATATAGTTTTTGCCTTCAAGTTGCTTATACTCTAATAATGGAAGTCAATACAGAAAATTAAGTTGGGGATGGGAGGG
>NW_027186523.1:3852800-3898719 GCF_028583685.1 Petaurus breviceps papuanus | reverse complement strand
ATGGAAGTCAATACAGAAAATTAAGTTGGGGATGGGAGGGAGCAGAGGGTAACTGACTTGGTAGAGCTGCAGATGGAAAGTGGAATGAGTGGGAAATTCAATTTCTGACCTCTATAAAGAAAAGACTTGGGAGGATTTCATTACTCTACCCTCTAGCCCCTCAATCAGAAGGGAAGGGAAGCTGAAGGAAGTGATATCCAAGGCTTGAGTTAGCAGGATAGTGATGAAATCAGAAGTTTATCCTGGGAGGAGCATCTCCAATTACCTATTGGACATCTCAAACTGGATGCCCAGTAGGTATCTTAAACTCAATATATCCAATAGGCAATAGAAGGAAGACACTAAAGTTAAGGGGGATTAGGAAATTCTTATATAAAGTGGGATTTTATCTGGACCTTGAATGGAAACCAGGGAAATCAGGAAGTGGACATAAGGAGGCAGAGCATTCCAAGCATGAGAAACAGTCAATGAAAATGCCTGGAATTGGGAGATGGAGTATCTTGTTCAAGAAACAGTGGAAGACAGTGTAGCTAGATCAGAGAATGGTGTCAGGGTCAGGGGTAGGGAGTGGGGTGGGGCAGGATGGGAAATGTCAGGCTGTGAATAACAAACAGAATTTTTCATTTGATCCTGGAGGGAGCCATTGGAATGTATCAAGTTGGGGTGGTGGTGGGGTGAAATAGTTAGATCTAAACTTTAGGAAAATCAGTTTATTATCTTAACATTATTTTCCCTTCCCTTATCCTAACTTCTTGGCTACTGTTGAGTTTACCACCATCCTCTCAGTCATCAAAGTTTGAAACCTAGGTGTTTCATTCTCTCTCTCTGTCTCTCTCTGTCTGTCTGTCTGTCTCTTTCTCTCTCCTCTCTCTCTCTTTCTCTCTTTCCCTTCCTCCCTCCTTCCCTCCCTCCCCCTCTCTCTTTCTCCTTCTCCTCCTCTTTCTCTTCTTCTTCTCCTCCTCCTCCCTCTTCCTCTCTCTCTCTTCTCCCTTTTCCTTCTCTCTCCTCCTCTCTCTCCTCCCATATTCAATCTGTTGCCAAGGTCTGTTGATTTTACTTAGAATATCTCTCAAATATGCCCCTTTCTCTTTTCTGATATTGGCACCATCCTGATGCAGACCTCATCACCTCAGATGTAGAGTGTTTGCAATAGCTTATTGGTTGGTCTGGTCAGTCTGATGTAAGTCTCTCCCTATTCTTGTCCATCCTCTATTTAGCTGTCAGTGTCCTAAAGTTCAGGTCCAACCATGTCAACGCCCCCCCCACCCCCCGCCACCGTTCTAGTGTCTCCCCAATTACCTATATGATCAAATATAAAATCCTCCCTCATTCATAGCCCTTTATAACCTGCCCACCCCTTCTCCCTCTCCCTACTCTCTGATCAGTGACACTAAATTCCTTGCTGTTCCTCAAACAAGATACTCCTTTTTCCAACTCCAGGCATTTTCACTGGCTATTTCCCATGCTTGAAATACTCTGCCTCGTGCCTACCTCTTGACCTCCTTCAAGTCCCAGCTAAAATACCCCCTTATATAGAAAGACTTTACTAGTCCCCATTAACTTTAGTGTCTTGCTTCTGCTGATTATTTCTAATTTATCCTTTATATTACTTGTTTGTACATAGCTGTTTGCATATCTTCTTCTTTACTAGATTATGAGTTCCTTAAGAGCAAGGATTATCTTTTACATTAATTTTATCCCCAGTGCTTAGCACAATGCCTAGCACATAGTAGGCACTTAATAAATATTTATTGACTGAAGAAAATCTCCTTTAGTTACTTAATGAGGTTCTTATTTTGAAGAGGGAACTATTTTCTGTGACTACTCTATAAAATGTCAACTTTTTTTAGTGGATTGTCTTTAATATTCTTTGACTATATCCTCTATCTCACTCCTGCCAAGATAGTACATCAATCCTCAGAGTAAATTTCTTCCTTACATGAGCCTTTCAATTTTTAGACACTCAAGTATAGCCAAAGTAGAATTTCTCTGGATATACCTCTAAGTTGAAGAGTGTAATGTTTCCATGATGCTCTCCACTACCCTCTATTTTTCTATGTTTCTGTACAGAAAGAAAGGTGTTTCCAGGGTGTTTAGGTACTGAGTTCCAGCTTCCTGTCCCCAGTATTTTAAATGGAATGGAGTTGTTCCTTATCAATGCTAAATCTTGAGAGAACTTTTCTGGGCCTGCTCCAAAGAGGTTTTCTCAGTCTGGACATACAATAGTCATGTCCATCTATCTTCCCGATAACATTAATGACTTCCTTAGAGAACTCCAAATATGTTATATAATATCCCAAATGTAGATAGTCTTTATTCAGTCCATAGAAATCTAGCTCTTGCTTAAGTAACAGGGCTATGTGCTGTATGTGATCTTCATACAATAACTAGATTATATTATTACTTGATCCACTGTCCTGCTGAACACTTTTACTAGTGCACCGTACATTTTCAGTTCTTACTGTCATTGCTCTATGGTCCCATACAAGTGGAAAGAAACCAAGAAAGATGATAGGAGCAGACTTAGGGACACGGGGAAGCCCCCTTCTCCTAATTTTGTCCTAATTTGCTGATGGAATTTAGCTTTTAAGAAGCTAATTTTGAATTCTTCTGAGTCAGGGATACTTAACTTAAGATCTTTGAACATTTTCATGGATAAATTTCAGAAAGTCCATGAAATTCGATAGAAAAAATATTAATCTTCATTTTCACTAATCTCTATGAATATGGGCAATATACATTATTCTGAGGAGGGGCTAACTAGACTGCCAAGGGAATCCATGACACAAAAATGTAAAAAAAAAACATCTCTAGGTTCATTTAGCACACACATACACAAATGCACACACACATTACCCACAACTCTTGAGTGTACCCTAAGTTTTGGGAAAAACTCTTTGTAACTACTGTTTTTGATATGCCATTTTAGTAAATGTCTTTGCTAAAGAAATAAGTCTATTGCCTGGTCAGTAAAGGAATGACATTGATGGGGTTTGTGAGCTAGTAGAAGGAAAAAAATAGCCACCTACAGGATTAACAGTAATAACTCTGGAGACCCAGAATGCAAGGATTAGTGTAAGTCTAGAGGCTGTTATATGTGAAAATGTAATTGTAACTTGAACAGCGGTAAAGTAACAGG
Source organism: Petaurus breviceps papuanus (assembly GCF_028583685.1). NCBI lineage: Eukaryota > Metazoa > Chordata > Mammalia > Diprotodontia > Petauridae > Petaurus > Petaurus breviceps. Next base: position 3,895,580 of record NW_027186523.1, on the reverse strand, counting down.
GAAATAAGTAGTGATAGTGGCAGTCAGCAGGGTGGGTCTGCAAGTAGTATTACACATGAAACATTCATTTAATTGTAACTGAAACTAGTGGTAAAGAAACAGAGAAATAGTAGTGTACATTAACTAGCAAATATAATTGCATTCTTGTTCCTCTTTGAGAAACTTGGGAAATAGATCTAATTTACTCCTCTAATAGAGGAGGAAGGAGTGTGTGTATGTATGTGTGTGCATGTGTGTTTTCTGTAGACAAAGTGAAGAGGGGAGGGAATTACAGAATCACAGAATCTGAGAATTGGAGGGGTCCTTAGAGACTCTCTAGTTCATCACAAACATGAAGGGATTTTCCTCTAAAACATATCCCATGAGTGGTCACCCATCCTCTGCTTGAAGTCTTACAAAAAGGACGAGGAAACCACTGTAACTATGAGCCACCCATTCCACTTTCAGACAGCTCTAATTATAAAAAAAGTTTCTCCTAGTATTGAAACTAAATTGACCTCTTTTCCACTTCCATCTACTTTCCTTACTTGGTGTTTGCCATTTATTTCTTTGATATATTATTCTAAAAATCAGAGTCATGCTCACTGGCCTCTAGTTTGCAGTCTGTTTTCTTTGTTTCTTTTCTTTCCTCCTTCCCTCTCTCCGTCCCCTTTCTTTGTTTCTTTTTCTCTCTTTTTGCGTGTGAATATTTGTACCTTTGCCCTTAAATCTCATGGTACCTCTCCTATTTTCTACAGTCTTTTAAAATTCCATCCATGCAGCACCTATACCTCTCCTAAGAATCATAATCTTATCTCTATTGTTCCATCAGTGCTCAATGAATCACCAGATAGCCTAGATTCCTAGATAGAGAGGAGCCAGTAATAAAACCCTTGGCTTTAAATGTCTATACACAAAGTCTGAAAGTGTCCATATAAAGCAATCTAGAAATCCTAATGGAAGATCTTAAACTATAAATCCTAATGCAAGCAGGTAAACTTGACTTTATAGATATCACAGATACTTGGTAGGATGAGGAGTCTAATTAGAATATGGTATTGGAAGTCTGCAGTTTATCCAAAAGGAATGGGATAGGTAAAAGGGAATGGGTTGAGTAGTGTTATATAAGATGTACTCATGGGGTGGCTAGGTGGTGCAGTGAGTAAAAGTACTGGGCCCAGAGTCAGGAGGACCTGGGTTCAGATCTGGCCTCAGACACTTCCGGCCCCAGACACTTAACACACACACACACACACACACACACACACACACACACACACAAAATAGCTGTGTAACCTTTGGCAAGTTACTTAACCCCAATTGCCCTCCAAAAGGCAAAAAAAAAAAAAAAAGATGTACTCATGTGAGAAAAAGACAGGTTCCTGGTAAAGTAGGACAGAAATCATTTGGGTAAATAGCACTGGAGAAAAAAACAGATGGTATTTTCACTTTGAGAAAAAGAGGAAATAAATGAAGCGTCCAGGAAGTACACAAAGAAGTATGGTATGGTAACAATGAGACATTTCAATTATCTAGACCTCTGCTAGAAATATCTTTGATGACTCCTGGAGTTTGAGAGGGCAGATTTCAAAGGGATAATTGAAAGGAGAGGTAGACTGTCCCATGGAATAAAATTTTACGTAGTTAGCCTAGTCAAGGATAAAATTCTAAAGGCACAGAAAGTAATAATTCTGATGAGGAAAATGCAGGGGAGGGGTGATTAGAATCTACAAATTGATACAGACATACAAGGAACTCACCCACAAACTTAAATTTTTAAAATTCTTTCAAAAAGGCCCACCAAGATATGTTTCAGAGTATGGAGGTGACCTCGGCTTCTTGAAGGTTATGCAAGAGGAACAATAAGTATGGCAGGTTCTACTATACTGGGAGAACTTCGAATACAGCCCTAACACCATACTGAACCAGCATGGCTAGAAACTTATCACCAGAAGGTTCATCAGTTGGTGAGAAATTATTTGGCCACTATAATCTAGGAAATGATAATCAGTAATGAAGTGGTATCTAGTCCTTTCCTGCTTGTGCAGTGACAGTAACAAAGTACAGGCATACCTTGGAGATATTGCAGATTCAGTTCCAGACCACCATAATAAAGTGAATATTACAATAAAGTCAGTCACATGATCTTTTTGGTTTGCCAGTGCATATAAAAGTTATGTTTATGCTGTGCTATAGGCTATTAAATGTACAATAATATTATGTCTAAAAAACATACATAACTAAAAAGTACTTTATTGCCAAAAAATGCTAGCCATCATAAGAGCTTTCAGTGAGCGGTAATCTTTTTGCTGTTGGAGGGTCTTGCCTTGATATTGATAAGGTTAGTGGTTGTGAAAGTTGAGGTGACTGTGGCAATATCTTAAAATAACACAACAATGAAGTTTATGGCATCAATTGTCTCTTTTTTTTTCACTTGAACTCTTGTAAGCCATTGTATGGCTATTAATTGGTTTGATTTCAATATCATTGTGTTTCAAAGAATTGGGAGACCTGAGGAAAGGGAGAGAAACAGGGGAGTGACCAGTGAGCGGAGCAGTCAGAACACATACAATATTTATTGATTATCATCTTACATAGGTACTGTTAGTGGCTCCCCAAAACAATTACAGTAGTGACATCAAAGACCACTAATCACAAGTCACCATAACAGATATAATAATAATGAAAAAGTTTGAAATATTAGAAGAATTGCCAAAATGTGACACAGAGACATGATGGGGGTCCATGCTATTGGAAAAATGGTGATAAGAGATTTGCTTGATTCGGGGTTGCCACAGATCTTCAATTTGTAAAAATAACCATATTTGTGAAGCTCAGTAAAGCAAAGTGCAATAAAATGTGGTATGCCTGATTTGAAAAAGTGGGCAGAAGTTGCTAAGAATCACATAGTTTTTACATCATCTATAAATATTAATTTAACTATTTATGATGTATGAATGTAGGATTGTTGTCTAGTCACCAAGGAATGGACAAAATGCTGGAAGAATGGGATTATATCAATCATACTGTGTCTGAGCAGACATGGTGGGTTGAATGTGAAGTATGTTCTATGCCAGCCAAATATAGCAGATTGGGAGAGTTTGCACTCACCACTCAATAAAACCCAGTTTCATGGTGGAGTTCCAAAGCTGAGTGGATTAATTCCCTTAGCCATGGTCTCTGGAGATCAGTTGCAGAGTATGATGGCTCTTTCAAACATTATTACTTCTTTTGGCATTTAAGATCATTCACAGCTCTCTCTCCCTTTGGCCTCTTCCAGTCTGTAGAACGCCAGTTAGCGCAGGCTTCGGTGAAAAGATGGCTAAGTCTAAGAACCATACCACCCACAACCAATCACAAAAATAGCACAGAAATGGCATCAAGAAACCTAGGTCACAGAGGTACGAGTCTCTGAAAATGGTTGACCCCAAGTTTCTGAGAAACATGAGCTTTGCCAAGAAACACAAGAAGGGGCTGAAGAAGATGCAGGCCAACAACGACAAAGCCATCAAGGCCTGAGCAGAGGCCATCAAGGCCCTGAGCACCAAGGCCTCCAAAGCCAAGCTCCTCAGGCCCAAGATCCCCAAGGCTAGCAAGTGCTGGCCACAAGATGGCTACCAAGCATCCAGGTTCTAGGATTGGCATCAAAAGTCCAGTCTCCAGGATCACGAAGCCTTACTCTAAGGTTGCCAGAACCACTGACCACAAGTCTACCAAGTCCACTGACCCCAAGGCTGCCAAGTCTGCCACCAAGGTCAGTAAGTCAGATCCCAAGGCTACCAAATCTGGCCCCAAGGCCACCAAATCTGATGGTAAGGCCACCAAATCTGACCCCAAGGTCACCAAGTCTGATTCCAAGGCTGCCATGTCTGATTCCAAGGCAGCCAAGTCTGATTCTAAGGCTGCTAAGCCTGACGAGTCCAAACCCAAAGATGCTGGGGCTAAAGCTGCTAGTCCCAAGCCTTCAAAATAGATGCTTCAGGACAGAAGGACTTGTTTAAAGCTAAAACCACCCTTCCTTCCCAGCCAGGGTATGATTATTCTCTATTTTGTACAAATAAAGGAAATAGTGAGTCATAAATTAAAAAAAAAGATCATTCACACTTTGACCTCAATCTACATATCCATCCTGACTTCACGTCATTAGCCTCTGCACACACTGTGTTGCTGTTCTTTGTACATCGTATTCTATCTCCCACTTTTGAGTCTGTGCACAGGCTGCCTCCCCATTCCTGGAATGAATTTCCTCCTCATGTCTATTTCTCAGAATTCCTTGAAGGATCAGCTCAAGTGCTATTTTTCACATGGGTCCTCTTCTGATACCCCTAGCTGTTAATGCATTCCCTTGAAAATAACTTGATTTGTTACTGATTTTGAACTTTGCTCTAAGAAATTGATGGGTCTATACATACATAGACAGCTTATTTCAAAATGACTCTAACATCAGTAACAAGTCATTTCCAGTCTGTATCATGCTCAATTCTAGATGCCATATTTCTGGAAGGACATTGGGGACTGAAGAATAACCAGGGGCAGGGAACCAGCACACTGAAGGGCCCTGAGTTAATGCTATATAAGCACCATTGGAAGGAACTAGGAATGTTTAGCAAAGAGAAGAAATTATTTAGAACATGCTAACTAATTCTTCAAATATTTGAAGGCTGCCATGTATTAGACTTATTAGAAGAAGTGTTAGACGATTTTTTTAACTCCAGAAGGGAATTCTAAGAGCAAAAAACTAGTTGCAGAGGTAGATTTAGGCTTTATTTCAGTAAAAAAAAAAACAACAACCCTTCAAATAGACTATCTAAGAGTAGAAAGATTTGCCTTAGCTAATGAGTTCCTCTTTGCTGGAGTTCTTTAAATAAAAGCTGGGTAATCCCTTATGGAGTATATTATAGAGGTGATTCTTTTTCAAATATGGTTTGGACCAGGTAACTTCTGAGGACTCTTCTAATTCTGAATCTCTATGATTGTGACTACCACTAGAGTGTGGACTCCAAGTATTTTTGTGTAATCCATAACCCTAGCAACAAATCTCCTTTCAAAGTCCATCTTCTTAATAATAATATCCAACTTTATATAGTTTTATGGTTTGCAAAGAGCTTCGTATATCTTCACAATAAGCCTTTGAAGTAGGAGATATCATTATCTCATTTTACAGGTAAGGAAACCTTCTTAGAATTCTCTATACTCACCTCATGAGGAATAGTTCTTGGAATATCTCTATATGAGTATTCTGGGTCCAGGCAATCTAGTAAGCATCCTTAATCATACACATTTATTATAACAAATTGTTTGTTGAAATTGAAGACTCTGCTAGACATTGTAGATAAAGAGGTAAAACATAGTCACTGACTATCACAGATTGATTGATTACACATTACTCTCCATCACCCACTGCCCTTCTGGTTGCTTGCTGTACATGACATTCCACCTTCCTTCAGTGTTTTGGGACAGCTGTCTCTTGTGTCTAGAATCACTCCCTTCTTACTTCTACCTCTTAGAATCTTTCTTTCATTGTTTCAGCTCAAATGCTACCTCTTATATAACGCCCTTCTTGATTCCCTTAATTGTTAATAACTTTCCCCCAAACTGCTGTATATGTTTGTTGTATATACTTAAAGATCCTTGGATCAAAGATTAAGATCTAGAAGTTGCCTAGTCCAACTCCCTCATTTTCTAGATGAGAAACTGAGGCCCATAGTGCTTAAGGTTCCACAGGTAAGGAAACAGGGTTGGGCTTTGAACACAGATCTTCAGAGTATTTTTTCCCATAGCTACCTATCTGTGTACATGTGACTCACCCTGATGGAATATAAACTCCCTTATGAAAGGGCTACCTCATTCTTTGTCTTTGCATTCACAAATCCTAGCCTAGTGCTTGGTACAGAGTAGCTGATAAAAGAGGCTTATTTATTGATTTTAAGTGAAAAACTGATGAAGGAAGAAAAAAACCTTTATAAATTAGTTGTTGGCATAGAAGTGCCTGAATCATGAAGGGAGCATGAAACTGATTTCTATTTCTTTGCCAAAGAGAAGATTCAGTATTATGGCAACTGAAAAATGGTCCTAAATTTTTGGTGAAAAGTAAATTCTAGACCCATGTTATGGTAATGGTAATTTGAAGATCTTCCCTGCCCCTTAAAAAGCTTAAGGAAATTTGAAGACCTTCCCTGTTGCGAAGATATACCCTGCCTCCTAATAGGCTGAATATAATCACATGGAGCCTGTTATGGGAGGAATTTGCTGAAGGGTAGAGCAGAGCCCACAGGAAGCTGGGAGTTAGAGCAGCTAGATGGTGGCAGGAGAGAATGCCCTGGAGGGAGACAATTAGGCTTGTGAGTAAATGTCGGTTTGTGGGAAGGCTAAAGGATGCTGTGACTCTTAGTGCTGTTACAATGTATTAACTTCTTTGCTACTATTATGGAATTGGCTTTCTGGTTTTGGGATTCAGTTTTATGGTGTCTAAATACATGTTTTGCTTCTATCTCCTATATGGAGAGTCTGTTTTATTTTGTGACTGAGCACTATGACAGTATATTTACAGTGGCAATGGGCACTGTGACTATTGTGTTGATGCTACAACCCACTAGAATTACCATTTGGAATCCAAAGAAGAAATTTCCAGTATTTCTAATGTTCTGGTTAACACCTGTGAAACAGAGCTTATAGGTTTCACCTCTTTCCTAATCTTCTTAATTATAATGAGCAGATATAAAATCAAGTTCTGTTCTTGGGATAACTGTGTCAAATGAAACTTTCTTTTTAAGGTGCCCCTTGTGGTTTTCCAAATAAAATTATTTTCCATTGCACTATATAACTTACAAAAAAATTCTATTTTGTTCTAAAATATCAGGGTTAGGGTTGAGATCCATGATTTAATTGAAATAAGGAATTCCCAGGTGAGGAAACTCCCTTGGGCCACACAGGCAAGCAAGTTCTCTCCAACTTGTAGGCTCAAAAACTTGCCAGAGAGCTCACGGCTATCATATGTTGGAGGCAGATCTTAAACCTATCCTTCATGGTCCAAAGGACAACTCTCCATCCATTATACCATGAGTTCTTCAAGCTACATTAAAATCAGCAAATATTTATTGAGTACCTGCTAGGTGCTAACTCCTGAACTCTTTAGTTTATGACTGTGTTAGTAAGAGTAATTTTTCACCTCCACAATATTTCAAAACTTTCCAAAGGCCTTTCTTAGAAAAAATCAAAGGTCATCTCAATAATGTTTTCTTTTCTAATCATGACCTACATTGACTGATATTTCCTCTCTCAGAGATATGAGCTCCTGGGAAACATCTGTGTGCACAAGCTGGCTTCTATTAGTTTATAAATGGAGAACCTTAAGAAAGAAAAGACAACAAATTTATGGACATAACTATTCAACTCAGGAGCAGTTTCAGGCACACACACTTCACTTAAGATCTATTACCTCAAGTGTGTGGCAACATCTTGAGTTTAATTTCTAATCTCGAATGGCAAACCTTATGTTTTAAACCTTATGTTAAGTGTTATATATGTTAGTTGTTGTTTTTCACCATATGTTTTGTATAGCTAATATTTTTTTTTCACTTATCTTGACTTATTTTGGATGGGGAGGAAAGAGGTAGTATGGAAATTAAGGCAGAGAGGGGAATCCTTGTATCATTGCTATTTTCTCCATCCACATGACTGCCTTCCTAGTTCAAACCCTTATCACTTTTCACCTGAGCTATTATTGTAGCCTGTTAATTGAGCTTCAAGCCTAGAGTTTTTCTATTCTGCATTCTATTCTCCACATATCTGCCAAATTAATATTCTAACCACATCACTTCCCTGCTCAAGAAGCTTCAATGACTCCCTATTGACTCAAGGATAAAAAGTTTGATAAAGGATAAAGATGTGCTGTCATTTAAAGTCTTATACAATCTATTCCAATCTATATTTCTAAAATGATTTCTGATTACTCCCCATCTGGAAATCCACATTTAAGTCAAAGTCTCAGCTTAGTGGCACACTGGGAAAATCAACTTATACCCCCAACATCTGTCTATGTCTACTCTTTCTAACTGTCCTAATATTGAAACAGTTCTTAAGAGTTACAAGCATCATCTTGCCTCATAGGGATATATTGAATAATGTTTTCTCTTTCCTGTTTACCTTTCTGTTCTTCTCTTGAGGCTTGTATTTGAAAACTGCATTTTCTGTTTAGCTTTGCTCTTCTCATCAGGAATGTTTGAAAGTTCTCTATTCCATTAAATATCCACTCACCCCCACCAATCCCCCACCTCTGCTGAAGGATTATGTTTAGTTTTTCTGAGTGATTCTTAATTGTAACCCAAGTTCCTTTGCCATCTGGAATATCATATTCCAAGCCTTCTGATATTTTAATGTAGAAGCTGCTAAATTTTATGTTAGCCTCGCTGTGGCTCCTTAATACTTGAACTGTTTCTTTCTGGCTAGTTGTGGTATTATCTCCTTGACCAGAGAATTCTGGAATTTGGCTACAATATTCCTGGGAGTTTTCATTTTGGGATCTTTTTCAGGAGGTGATTGGTAGATTCCTTCAATTACTATTTTACCCTTTGGTTCCAGGATATCAGGGCAATTTTCCTTGGTAATTTCTTGAAAGATGCTGTCCAGTCTCTTTTTTTTTTTTTGATCATGGCTTTCAGGTAGTCCAGTAATTCTTAAATTGTCTCTCCTAGATCAATTTTTCAGGTCAGTTGTTTTTCCAATGCCTTTGGAAAAGGCATTGTCTTCTGTTTCTTCATTCTTTTGATTTTGATTGATTCTTGATGTCTCATGGAGTCATAAGCTTCTACTTCCCAACTGTAATTTTTAAGGTATTGTTTTCTTCAATTAGCTTTTGTACTTTTCCATTTGGCCAATTCTAATTTTTAAGTTGGTATTTTCTTTCAGTTAGCTTTTGTACACCTTTTTTTCCCCCACTTTTTGTTTACAAAGTTGTTGACTATTTTATGATTCTCTCATTTCTTTCCCCAATTTTTCTTCTATCTCTCTTATTTTATTTTAAAAATCTTTTTGAGCACTTCCAGGAGTTCTTTTTAGACCTGAGACTAATTCATATTTCTCTTTAAGGCTTCGCACATAGGCATTTTAATATTGTCATCTTCTGAGTTTGTGTATGTTTGAACAATGCATAAAACAATTCTGAAGGACTTTTAGCTCATTTAGAACATTTAGCTCAGTGGGTTGCTGAACTCCTGGATCCCTGGTGGCTTTCTATCCCATTTTGGAGATTCTATTCCCTTCACCCAGAATTAAAATAAAAGGGAAAAAACAGAATCCCAGGTCTGTTTCTTGGGGTCACATGGTCAGGAGGTTTTCTCAGGGTGTCACCAGCTATGAATGGACTCCCTCACCCTCAGATGCCAATGCAGAAAAAGTCTTGACTGTGCTGTCAATTTTAAAGATAAAAACAGTTTCCGCTATGAAAACATGTAGAAGATCAATGCAAAATATGCCCCACTTAGTGTTCTTCCACAAGGGTCACTTCCAATAGGGTTCATATTGAGAAGTATGCTTGAGTAGGGGAGCAAAGATGTTTTTTCTGTAATCCTTATTAGAGAAATCTTTATGATGTGTTTTCCCTTCCTGAAAGAACCTATCCTTGTCTCAGTGACTATCTCAAATTGGGAGGGAGATGAATTAATTGAGTTAGTTTCCTATGATTTCCTGAAGATCTATTAGGTTATAGGGCAGATTTGGTGGTCATTCAGCAGATACTATTCTAATTCTAATGTCTCCAGTATAAAAGCAACAGGGGATGGGACAACTTGGATCTCTGAGGGAAGCATCACGCATGGAGCCATGAGAATGCCAGAGATTCGAATTTCTGAGGACTGTCTAAAAAGAGCTGCAAGAAACTATATCTTTAGTCCTATTTAAGAGCCATTGAAATACTACCCACTAGCAATAATCTGGGGATTATATCATCTTTGGAGAATTTAAGAGACTTTTACTTCTCCATATAGGCCTTCATTTTTAACTTGAATCTCTCTTGGTACTTTCTAAGAAGCACAGACCCTGCCCCCTCCAAACCTACCAAAACCAAGGAAAATAAAGAAAGTTTTAAAAAAGTATGCTTTGATCTGCATTCAGACTCCATCAGCTCTTTCTTAGAAGGCGGATAGCACTTTTTCTTATAAATCCTTGGGAATTGTTTTGGATCACTATATTGCTCAGAATAGCTAAGTCATGTACAACCGAACAATGTACAATATTGCTATTACTGTGTACAATGTTCTCTGGGTTCTGCTCACTTTACTTGATACAGGAAATTAGAAGGGAATTTGGAAGGAAAAAAATGGAAATGTTTTTCTTGACTTCACCATGTATAATCAATATCAAATTGCTTGCCTTCTCAAAGGGGGAGAGACAGAACTGGGAACTCAAAATTCAAAAAAAAACCTGAAGTTAAAATTTTTTGACATGTAATTGAGAAAAATAAAATTTAAAAATCCTAAAAAATAGTTTCTTGAGTGAGTGATTAGAAAATAGATAATATTTTCAAATGACTGTACATTAATTGCTGCAAAACTATGCTGAACAAAATTAGAACCCTGGAAATCATTGTGGCAGGCACTCAATGGGTATCAAATGACAGCATCTTACCACAGAAGTCCTCCTGTGTACACACAGAACATGCCTCCTAAGTTGCCTTGATCTTTTAACCCACAAAGGAGTAGATACTGGCTCATGATGGCTTCATGTTCTCCTACTAGTCATAGAAATACGAAGTGACTGCTTTCCATGTTGCTGTGACTTCAGAGAAGTGATAAGGAGCATAGTTGGAATGCCAGTGCCAAAGGGTAGACCTTCTAATTGTTCTGCTTTTTCCAAATCTCCCTCCCTCCCCACCCCCACCAAGAGTACTTTCACAGGCAAACAGTTTCACAAGGCTCACTACTCCATCTGCACTCTGGGAATTTTTAAATATAAGGCTCAAAGTGATAACAAGAATCTTCTTAGTGAGTCAACTAGCATTTGTTAACCACCTACTATGTTTTAGGAGTCGTGCAAAGTGCTGAGATAAAATAAAAGGCAAAACACAGTCCCTTCTCTCAAGGAGACCACAGTGTACTCAATTGTGTATATATGAATAATATGCAAACAATTGTGTGTGTATTTATGTATATGTGTGTGTGTGTATGCATGTGGTTTGTCCTTTGTTCTTGAAGAGGACCATGACATAGGGAAGGGGATGCCATGACTTGTGAGTGAATTGGATTACAGTGAGGGAGGGCTATGCAAAATCACCAGCCTCACTTTCTCCTCCAGACTCATCTGGGTCCAGATACTGATCAGGCTAACTGGAGATGGCCCAGGATGCAGTGGGAGACTTTGCCCTTTTTAAGCTAAGGTCTATCGGGGTTGTTACTAACCATTAGGGCTGTTTGAGAAATGAGTCAATGTGTGTGTGTGTGTGTGTGTGTATGTGTACGCATGTGCGTGCATACATGCATACACACAGAGGATAATATGAGAGAGAAGAGGGAAACAGAGAGACAGGAATAGAGAGAGAAGAGAAAGAATACAGAGAGGAGAGGAGAAGGAAGGGACAGGGAGAAGAGGAGAGTGAAAAGAAATTGGATTGCTGGTAAAAATAAAAGTCGGTATTTTCTTTAGCACCTATTCTGAGCCAAGGACTTTTACAAATATGTGATTTGATCCTCACAATAGCACTTGAGAGGTAGGTGTGATTATTATGCCCATTTTACAGTTAAGGAAACAAACAGCGGTTAAGTGACTTTCCCAGGGCTGCGTACCTAGTACGTGTCTGAAGTCATATTTGAACTCAGGTTATCCTGACTCTAGGCCCAGTGCTCTGTGCCCTATGGTACCTACCACCTAGTGGCCTGTTTCACCTTTTTTTAGCAAAGACTAATCCTTGTGCAAATGATGCTACTTTCCTACCTGCATGGTCTTGGGCAAATCATTTAATTCTTCTGGGCTTGAGTTTCCTTATCTCCCAAATGATCACTTTGGACTAGAGGGGTCTCTTCAGTTCCTTCCTATCTCAATATCTGGCCTAAGACTTACATTTGTAACATGCTTTGTAACATTTGTAACATGCCAAGTGCTCTGCACATCATCTCATCTGATCCATGTAATAATGGTGAAATGACATTTCTTTTCTGTCCATTCATATAAGGAGCTCCAGGTGAACTGCTTTGCAACTTAAAGTCATAGGTGTCTGCATCACTGAGAGCTGAGGTGACTTGGCCTGGGTTGATGTAGCCAGCACTATGCCAGGCAGGACTTGAATCTGGGTCTTCCTGAGTTTTACTCACTATATCATTATGTCATTTCTCCTGAGGTTGCTCTGGTTCTGGGCATTTTCTTTTTTTAAATTAAATTAAATTAAATTTTAATTTGTTAATTTATTTTTAGTTTTCAACATTCATTTCCACAAGATTTTGAGTTCCAATTTTCTCCCCATCTCTCCCCTCCCTCCACCCCAAGATGGTATGCATTCTGATTACCCCTTTCCCCAGTCTGCCCTCCCTTCTATCATGGCCCCCTCCCCATCACCGTCTTATCCCATTCCCCCTTATTTTCTTGTAGGCAAGATAGCTTTTTCTACCCTATTTCCTGTATATCTTATTTCCCAGTTGTATGTAAAAATAATTTTTTTTACATTTGTGGACATTTGCTTTAGTTGTCCCCCATACTTTGAATGCTCTCTTTCCTCATCTCTGCCTACTGGCTTCCTTTAAGTTTCAAGTAAAATCTGATCTTCTATAGGAAGTCTTTCTCAACTCCTCTTTTTTTGAAATTTATTTTCTTTTCAATTCATGGAACAAAACAAGCATTTTCATAACACAGTACAATAAAAAGATGATTGCATATGGAACAGCAAATCTACCGTGTACAATTTGCTATTCCCTACAAATATGCAGCAGAGTTATCATGTAAATTTCTTTTTCCCCTCCCCCCACAGGTGGCTACCATTACACAAATATATCTATATATATATATTACAAACACACATAAATATGTAAAATTACTCTATACATTTTTATTTATCAATTCCTTCTCTTGATGTAGATAGCATTTTCTTTATAAGTATTTTTAATTTGTGTATTTATTTTTAATTTGTGTATTTATAAGAGTCAAAATGACTTAGTCACTCAAAATCACTCTTAAAAGAATATTGCTGTTATGGCATTTAGAAGGGGTAAATGTAGAGGGTGTGGGAATAAGTTAAATTTGATGTGATGATGAAAACAATTAATTAAGGGGTAAAAAAACAATTGTACTGGGAAAAGAGGAAAAGGGAAGCAAAATAGAGTAAATTACATCACAAGGAAGAGGCACAAAGACCTATTACAGAAGAAGGAAAGAAGGAAGGGAGGAGAGCATTGTTTGAAACTTACTCTCATTGGATTTGATTCAATGAGGAAATAACATACACATTCAATTATGGTTATAGAAGCCTACCCTACTCTATAGGGAAGGAGGAAGGGAAAGAGAAAAGAAAAGGGAAAGGGGTTAATAGAAGGGAGAGGATATTAAGGGAGACATGGTCAGAGGCAAAACACTGGTAAAGAGGGAAAGAGTGAAAGGAGAGAGAAAAGTAAAAATGGGGGAAAACAGGATGGAGAAAAAGACAGTTAATCAGAATTATGAATGTGAATGAGATGAACTCTCCAATAAAACAGAAGTGGATGGTAAAGTGATTAAAAACCAGAATCCTTGGGCAGCCAGGTGGTGTAGTGCATAGAACATTGGCCCTGGAGTCAGGAGGACCTGAGTTCAAATTGGGCCTCAGACACTTAACACAAAACTAGCTGTGTGACCTTGGGCAAGTCACAAACCCAATTGCCCTGCCTTCCCCCCTCCAAAAAGAAAAAAACCCCAGAATCCTACAATATGTTTTTTTTTTACAAGAAACACATCTGAAACACAGAGATACATACACATAGAGTAAAGACAGAAGGCTAGATTAGAATACATTATGCATCAGTTGAATTTTTTTTTAAAGTAGGGGTAGTAGCAATCCTGATCTCAGACAAAGTAAAAACAAAAATAGATCTAATTGAAAGAGGTTAAGGAGGTGAACAGAATTTTAGGAAAGTTAGATATGATAGTACTCTGGAGAAAATTGAATGGGGATAGAAAAGAATATACCTTTTTCTCAGTGGTATGTGGCACCTACACAAAAACTGACTATTTACTAGGGCATAAAAACCTCACAATCCAATGTAGAAAGGCAGAAATATTAAATGCATCCTTTTTTAGATAATGATACAATAAAAAGTGCATGTAATAAAGGGCCATGGAAAGATAAACCCAATGACTCCTGCTTCTGGGATAAGAACTCATTCTTTTAAAAAAAAAAACTGCTGGGAAAACTGGAAAACAGTATGGCAGAAACTAGGCATAGACCAACATCTTACATCATATACCAAGATAAGCTCAAAATGGGTACACAATTTAGACACAAAGGGTGAAACTACAAGTAAATTAGGAAAGCAAGGAATAGTTTACCTGTCAGATCTATGGGGAAGTGATGCCTGTATCAAAATGGGCACAGGCTGAACCGAGAAGTATTATGGACATGAGTCAGGTGAGATCGATCATAGCAGTTCTGATTTATTGATCAAAGGGCAGAATTTATATAATGAATGCAAAGCAATTATCTCTTAGGAATACATGCAAAAATATTTGCTGTCCTTGTACATTTAGCATATCTGTATGTTTTTATGTCCTTGTTGACTTACATAATTCCATATGTTTTATTATCTTTGTTCCCTTGCATGCATCTATGTCTGGGTCACAGCTTGGTTATTGCATCCTAAGCTCCTGCAAGTCAGGAAGAAATGGTGAGCCACTCTTAAGACCTAATATAGCCTTCATGGGGAGCTGGCTTGGGAGAAATCCTGGACCAGAGTCTTCCTATGTATGGACTGGGTCAGAGACTGGCCCTCAACATCTCCCCCTTTCTGTACAAGTAACTTAGAAGTGTGAACCTCAGTTCCCAAAGCCAGGAAACACTGGCTAAGCATGTGAATCACCAGAGGTGCAACAAGGCACAGTATCATCAGCAAGCATGCAACTAGAACAAAGTGAAGTAATAGAGAATTAAGATTATTAAATATATTGATATGATTTATCCAATGAAACATCTGATTGGCTATATCTTTAGGATCAATTCCTGAAATATGACTTTGTGTAATTTGTTCAGTCATATAGGACAATTGATTTATATCCCAGGTGAAATTATGACTATGCGAAGAGCCATTAAACCTATTCTTGATTTGACTCCAAGTAACATTACAAGTTTCATTATTACAAATATATGGAGTTATACAAACATAAGTATAGCAACAGTCACACAGCAATTTTGTGTTCTACTACTGTTACATACTGTTGACACCTAATAATACATTGTGTGAGATTACAATTTCTACAAGTAATATTCCAATATAAATCCTGACCTTTAAAAGTTATGTTCATACATTTTCAATACATACATACATTCAATAGATACATTATCAACTCAATAATGGTTACAAAGGCTGTGATATCAGTCTGGTCACTGCAGGAAGGCATATACAAAGAAATATTACAATAATCAATACAGGTAAAATATGTAAAATCATTGACATCAAATTAAAAGGAAATAACTTCAACAATGTTAACAATATTGTGTTGGCACGTTCCTGGATCAATTCTAGAGGGATGACAATTTTCGATGTTTTCTGATATACTTTGTAGTCTTTTAATCATATCAAACACCAAGAAATTGCACACGTATTTTGTCCCCAAAAACATTAGAATCAGAGCTAATATATAGTAAAAGAGTTACATAAATATATGTATATTTACAATCACATCTAAATGACAATTGAGTTTTTAAGACCTTTAACTCATCACCTAAATACCATACTCATTGTTCTAATACATTGATTTTATATAAAGCATCCTTATCTATATTGTCTCATGTTGTAAAGGCTGCAGAAACATGGTTTATAATTCATTAACACATTGTGCAGCTTTTTGGATTTTTCTAAATAGAGAAATTGTAGACACCGTGGTTGAAATTATCAATAATAGTAGAATAATAGTAGGGCAGTGAGTCTAGTAACAACAAGTCTGACAAACCTTTCCCCCTTCTTTTAAATAAACCAAAAAAAATTGTTTTAATTAGTTGGAAAAAACAAATGAAGATTGTTCAACAATTACTACAACAAAAGTTATACGTTGAGTAAGAGCATAATTAATGCATAATATTCCATACAAAAGAGTCATACATAGATAGGTGTATCCATAATGACAGTATGTTTTTTAAAGCCAAGTTAACATTCTTTGCCAATTCAGTCACAAATTGAGCAGTTGGTATTTCACTTAGTAAATAAATAAAAGACACAGTTGTTGATATTGAGAGAGAGGCTATGGTAATTAGTCCTGTGATTAGAAGTTCTTTTTGTAATTAGAGAATCAGATATTACTAAAAGTGCAGGTTCCCCTGAAGTCTGAAACCAAAAGAGGGTGGTTCTACAATCAGG
This sequence comes from Petaurus breviceps papuanus, assembly GCF_028583685.1. Lineage (NCBI taxonomy): Eukaryota > Metazoa > Chordata > Mammalia > Diprotodontia > Petauridae > Petaurus > Petaurus breviceps. Next base: position 3,879,078 of record NW_027186523.1, on the reverse strand, counting down.
TTATATTCCAATAAAATGCAGTATTGACTTATATCATCTGTAAATGATTCATGTTAGTAGAAGTAAAGAAGACTTGAGGGGGTCAAATACATGTAGTTATAGGTTATATATGAAACAATTGATGTGATTAGGATATATGTCTCAGGACTTAAACCCAGATGTATACAGTTCAGTTTTTTATTGAAGTCTGAGTGATCATAGCAAGAAACACAAATCCTGGGGTAACAGGTTTCAGTTATTTGGCTTGATATAATAAATATTCAGTTTGCCCCCATGTGGGCATAGCTTTTTCGTGTAATTGGTTGCATTAGGAGACCTCTTCTTCTTTATTCCCATGTTCTGTCTCCATGATTTCTTCTGCTGCTGCTGGACCTCTTTTCTTCTTCTGGGTGAGCTGGAATATATACCCTGACATTTCTTTTGGGCACTCACACTTGTTGTTCCATGGTTTTTGGAAAATATAAACATAGTCTCACACTGCCCCTTCCATTAATTAAGGGGCAGGCCTTTCCCATATCTGTGTTTGGATGACTTTCATTTGGGAAGTATGTACCTTTTCATATTCTTTCACTGCCGGTGTATACTCATTTTTAGTGATGTATAAAAAAAATTTTTTTAGGGTGTATAAAGCTGTAGCTAATTGCCTTTATAATGAATTGGACCAAGTCTCTTTTTATTTTGTAAATAGGTTTAATATCTTTATTCCATTTGTCAAGATTATAAGGGTTATGCCTGTAATTAATATTATTTGAAAGTGATCACAGAAAGAGTGCAATAATTTGCTAGCATAGGCAGGAGCATTATCAGTTGGAATGCCCATTGAAGCAAAAGACTATAACATAATGGTTAATTACATTTTTTACTGCTTCCCCTGTGAAAAGGGAAGCTGGAGGAATAATATATATAACACACTGAAAGCAGTTTTTAATAATATGTGTAACTTGTTCCTTAGTAACATGGAATCATTTACATAGAACATGTGTATTTTGATGAAAATAAGAGTGAGATAACTATGAATATTTTGAAAAAAAAAAAGAGTTGGAAAAACTTGAACTTTTTGACTAATAGTCTCATAATTTTGATAAAGAGGTCCAGGAAGTGAAGAATGAGCTGTAATAGGAGTTAAATAGGTTGTGACTTCTATCTTATGAGAGTTTGCAATCTTAGAAAAAAGTTAAAAGGATCTGTATACTCTGTGTTTAAGTTTAGCAGTATCAATATGTGGGCACACGTACTCTGAATATTTGCTATCTGACACAATATTAAGGGGAAAAGAGAAAAAAATCATTTAACAATAATATCATATCAGGAAGCTGTGTCTAGTGGGCAGAAGTAAAGTGAATAAAACTTTATCATTATTAGAATTAAGATAGTAGCTTGCATATCAAGGACTGGAGCCTTCAGTGAAAGCTGATAGACAAAAGAAGTTCCTGACTAGAACTTTACAACTGAACAGTAGACCTACATCCTTGTTCCACAAAACTTGTTTATACTCTGATTATATTCATTTTGGAAGAAGGAGATTCTTCAGAAATTGAATCTTTTACCTATAATAAATTCAAACACTACTTTAATTCTTGCCTAGGCTATGGAATGACTATACATCGAAATCAAAACAGCAAATCTGTTTTACTTTACTTTAACTAAGCTATAAATTGTCTTGGAAATGAAAGTTTTAGTAGGCTTTTTAAAAAAGATCATACTAGGGATTGAAAAGAAATTTTAAAAGTATATCCCCTTTATTCGAAAGAGTTTTAAAATTGATAAATGATCACTAAACTTTTATGAAGAAAATTAATTGAAAAGTTTTTAAATGATAGCTCTGTTTTTTACCTAAAAGCAAAAACAAAACTTTTAAGATTGAGATTCATTTAAACCAAATTGGTGTAACATAAATTCTCAAGGTATTTATTGACAAACTATTGCAGAATTCTTAAATATCAAAGTTTTTTAGTCAAAAAAAAGGTATAGTCATTGAATCTTTATATTGGCAACAATTAAGAAGCTGATCAAAGTACTTATAAAAGCTATTTGGATTGTATTAGGATCCTTCTAAACAATGGGAATATTATAAAGTGAGCCTAAGTAATTTGTAGAAATTTCTGTATATATTCTAATTCTTGATAAATACATTAGATAAAGCTAATACAAAAGAGTTCATATCTTTTACTGCCTAATTATTATAATCATAGAAATTTTGATATAAAAAGAAAAATAAGAATATGTGTATTAAATATAGTCTTAAATGCTTTTTATTTTAAGTAGCAATTTTTCACCAACCACAACTCATATCCAATTACATGTTTATTTTATTCCCATGGAGCTGTAATAAACAATAAAGATTTACTAGGTTTCTCCTACAGAAAGAATTTCATTTAACATTTTTCTTTCTCAAATTTAAACTTGTCCTGATGTAAAACCAACTGTTAGAAATCCTTTTAATATTTTGCAGCTTTCTTTGATCAAGTTAGATTTATTATTTAGGAACTACATAACTAAAACAAATTCCTTTCCTCAGGCTGAATGACCTTGCCTTTAGAGATAGTTTCCTTGGCAGTTTTATAAAATAAGAATAACTGAGATGGACTTTAGGGAGGGGCTAGGGGTGATGCCCCTGATTCATCAAATCTCATACATGCAGGAGGAATGGTCTGAATGAGATTAATTAATCCAAATAAAATTTTCACCAGTCTCTTCTTTTCCACATACAGTAATCAATTAGCAATTTAAAATTTTAACATTAAAACAGTAAAGCAACAGGTAATAATTTCCATAAGTGATAGCCAAATTGTTTTAGTTGTAATCTCCTTTTTAACTACAGGTAAAGATGTAAATACCTGGTTTCCTATATAGCATATATAAACATTATAAGATGTTAAGTGACATAACTATTTTTACACAAACTTTTTCTCTTTTAGTGTCAACAAAATTCAAATTAAAAATTTGCTTATCTAACACAATTTCTGGCTTGCAATGATCCCTCAATTTTTAAATGAGAGGATTTTACCACTATTTAAAAAGACCATAACAACACAACAACATCATGACATTAATTGTATTTCCAAATAATCACTTGCAAAAATTGATAGAAAATTGGGCTTACCAAGTGCAGAGATTTTTCTCCTCTCCTCACAGCTGCAGAGCCTGATTGTATATTAAGGGGTTTTGAATGGACAGGTTTATCTGTTTGCTTAAAGGTGTGGGCTTCAGTGCCCCAGGGCAGTTGCTAGTGGGGTCCTTGATAAATTTATTATGCTTTCTTCTTTTAGTCAGATTGGGAGGGTAACTTAAATTCCCCATTGTTTTTCAGCACTCTCTATTTTAATCTGATCTAGAATGAGAAACTTTAATAAATTTTTGTAAAATGTTTTCAGCTGATTTAACTTTTACTCCAGCAAACTTTATTTATCTGTCAACTCCTTAAAAACTTCTTTGAAAGTGATAGCTTTGACTTCTCCAGCAAAAGTTATTTTTGGGAGTGGCACCTACTCCCTTATCTCCCATATTAGAGAGCCCCAAAAACCTCATGATTCTTATCAGATCTTAGAAAATATCCCAATTTGCCTAAATGCCAAATAATAAAATAAATTCTAACTTATCTTTAGCATCAAATTAGGAGTGACACTTTTACTTTTTCACATGAATTCAATTGACTTACAGTTGTATTCTGATACATAATTTTTTTTTCTCTAATAAGTGAGGCAGGAAATGCTTGTTCATATGCCCCTTTGATCTGAGGGGAAAAAAATCCCTTATTATTTCTTATCACCTTCTCACTCTGCTTGGCCAGAGTGGAATGAAGACGAGGAGATTTTCAAACTTTTAAAGATCTTAAAACTTCTTTTCACACTTTTTAATGCAAATAGTTTATGCCTGCCACTTTTTTCTATACTTTATGACTTGCTATTACCATCATGTAATCTATAAAATAAAATGCTTTTCCCTTCTCTTTCTCTCTCCTGCTGCCTTCTGAAGGAGGGAGACAGAAAGAGATAACAACATTTCAAGGAAAGTCCAGCTGCATATTAAACCTTACAGGGTGTCAAATTATTCACTCACACTCTTTCACACAGAGACATATAAACAAAACAGACAGAGAAAATGACAGGAAGAGTGTGCTCAGAAATTGTTAAAGATTGTTTGCAGAAATCAGACATCATGCATGGTCCTAGGTAAAACTTACTTGATCATTTTCTTTATCTGTTTCCAACAAAGACAGTTGTATCACAGTGAATGGTTGGAGCCACACCTGGCACTTTCATTTTCTGATGTTAAACATATCATTAACATATTCCATAGAAAAAAGGCAGAAATGGGGAAATGCTGGAGTCCCTCCTCCATAAGCCTCTTACTCCTCTGTCTCCCTGCTGTATCACCTATTACCAAATCTACTATCCCCTTCTACTCTACACATTTCAAGAATTTTTGTAGCTATTGGTGATAAGTAAACCTCCTTCTTTTACTATTCTTTTTAAAAGTCTTAGATAACATTCTCGGTCTCTACTTTTGTTTTATACCTGTCCCATTTTCTCCTGAAAGCTTTTTTTTCCAGACAGGGCTAATCTTTGCTTGTTTTTATTTTAAACTAATCCCTATCACATACTCAGGCATTAGCCTGGTGAGTTACCCTCTGTAAGTTTTTTTTAACTTAAGAGAAAATTTGACTTTCACCTCCTACCTTTAGTTATGTTCTCTGGAGTTACAGGAGGCCACTCCTCTACTGGCACTTTTCTTAAGTCCCTGTTCGAGGTGCCATTGATGCCTGCATCAAAATGGGCACAGGCTGAACCAAGAAGTGTGGAATGATGGACATGAGCCAGGGGAGATATGTCATAGAAGTTCCAATTTACTGATCAAAAGGCAGGGTTTATATAATGAATGCAAAGCAATTATCTCTTAGGAATACAGGCAAAAATATTTACTGTCTTTGTACATTTAGCATATCTGTATGTTTTTATGTTCTTGTTGACTTACATAATTCCATGTTTTATTATCCTTGTTCCCTTGCATGCAAAGGAATTATGTCTGGGTCACAGCTTGGTTATCAAGTCCTAAGCTCCTGCAAGTTAGGAAGGTATGGTGAGCCAGTCTTAAGACATGATATAGACTTCATGGGGAGCTGGCTTGGGAGAAATCCTGGACCAGAGTCTTCCCATGTATGGACCAAGTCAGAGACTGGCCCTCGACAGAGAAGGAAAGAATTTATGACCAAATGAGAGATAAGAGAATATCATAAAAGGCTAAATGAATAATTTTTATTACTTTAAATTTAAAAAAGTTTTTGCACAAACAAAACTAATTCAACCAAGATTAGAAGGGATGCAGAAAGCTGGGAAACAATTTTTACAACCACTGTTTCTGATAAAGGCCTCATTTCTAAAATATATATAGAACTGAGTCAAATCTATAAGAAGACAAGTCATTTCCCAATTGATAGTCAAAGGATATGAACAGACAGTTTTCAGATGAAGAAATTAAAGCTATAGTCACATGAAAAAATGCTCTAAATCACTATTGATTACAGAAATGCTAATGAAAACAGCTCTGAGGTACTATATTACATCTATCAGATTGCCTAAAATGACAAAACAGGAAGATGATAAATGTTGTAAAAGATGTGGGAAAACCTGAATGCTAATGCATTTTTGGTAGCTTTGTGAACTGATCCAACCACTCTGAAGAACAACTGGGACAAATTCACAAAGGACGATAAAATTGTACATTCCCTTTGATCCAGCAATACTGCTACTAGGTCTGAATCCCAAAGAGACCATAAAAAAAGGAAAAGGACCCATATGTACAAAAATATCTATAACAGTTCTTTTTGTGGTGACAAAGAATTGGAAATTGAGGGGACGCCCATCAATTGGGGAATGACTCAACAAGTTGTAGTATATAAATATAATGGAGTACTATTGTTCCATAAGAAATGGTGGGCAGGTAGATTTCAGAAAAAGCTGGAAATACTTCTATGAACTGATGCTGAATGAGGTGAGCAGAATCAGAACACTGTACATAGTAACAGCAACACTGTACAATGGCTGGCTTTGTTAGACTTAGCTCTTAGCAATGCAATTATCTAAGACAATCCCAAAAAATTCATGATGGAAAATGCTATCCACATCCAAAGAAAGAACTATGGAGTCTGAATGCAGATTGAAGCATGCTATTTTCTCTTTCTTTTGTTGCTGTTTTTTTTTCTTTCTCATGGTTTTTCCTTTTTGTTCTGATTATTCTTTCACAACATGACTCATGTGGAAATATGTTTAATATGATCCTATATGTATAGCCTATATGAGATTTCATGATATCTTGGGTAGGGAGGGGAAATTTTAGAACTCAAAATCTTATAATAGCAAATGTTGAAAGCTAAAAATAAATAAATTAATTATTTTTAAAAAAAGATTATTGCTGTTACTGTATACAATGCTCTCTTGGTTCTGCTTATTTCACTTTCCATCATTTTGTGAAAGTCTTCCCATGCCTTTCTAAGATCACTGAGCTATCATTTCTTTTTTCTTTTTTTGGGAGGGCAATTGGGGTTAAGTGACTTGCCCAAGGTCACATGGCTAGTTTTTGTGTTAAGTGTCTGAGGTTGGATTTGAACTCAGGTCCTCCTGACTCCAGAGCCGGTGCTCTATTCACTGAGCCACCTGGTTGCCCCTGAGCTATCATTTCTTAAAGTACAATAATGTTCCATCACAAGCATACATCACAACTTGTTCAGTCATTCCCCAATTGATGGGGACCCCTGCAATTTCCATTTCTTTGTCACCACAAAGAGAGTTGCTATAAACATCCCATTCACATTCAATTTATGTTTACTATTTGTGAATTTCTCTCCAACTTATTTTTACTATTTTCCTTCTCAACCTCTCTTTTTACCCAATCCCTGTTTTACCTTTTCTCACTCTCAAATCTCCACTTCCTGCACCCTTCCAAGAGTCCCCCCATTCCCTCTCATGTCCCCAAACTCAATCCACACACCCCTCCAAAAGTCTCCCACATTCTCTCACCCATCCTCCTAAATCCTAATCCATACACCCCCCTTCTGTCTTCTAACCTGTCCCCCAGTTTTCTCATCCCTCTACATATTTTAGAAGACCATTACACTCTTCCAGCTGTACACATTGTTTCCTCTTCAACCAACATCAAAGTAAAGTTCTAACATTACTAGTCCTCCACCCCCAGCTGGTTCCTTTATATTAGCTCTTCTTTTCATGCCCTATTTTTATAATTGTCCCCTTTTACTTTTTCCTACCTAATTTTGTTTTTTAGAATCACCCTATCATACACAACTCAGTCACCACCTTTTTTTTTTTCAAAATACCTTAGTAATGATGATAGTTTTTTGTTTTTCTCTTTGGAGGGGGGAAGGCAGAGCGATTGGGGTTAAGTGACTTGCCCAAGGTCACATGGCTAGCAAGTGTTAAGTGTCTGAAGTCAGATTTGAAGTCAGGTCCTCCTGACTCCAGGGCCGGTGCTGTATTCACTGAGCCACCTAGTTGCCCCTTCTGGATCTTTTCTATCAAATTTTCCTTCATTCAGTATTATACTCAACTTTGCTTGATAAGCTATTCTTGGATACAACTCCAATTCTTTTGCTTTTTGACATATAATGTTCCAAGACCTATGGTCTTTTAGATTAGAAGCTGCTGGGTCTTGTGAAATCCCAACTGTATTAAAATTTTTTTCTCTTGTTCCTTCCAATATTTTCTCCTTAACCTGGGAGTTGTGAAACTTGGTTATGACATTCCTGTAAGTTTTCCTGGGATATCTTTCAGGAGATAAATGGTAGATTTTTTTTTTTTTTGCTTCTATTTTATCTTCTTGTTCCAGAACTTCCTAACAATTTTCTTTAATAACTTCTTGTAATGTTGTATGCAGATTATTTTTTTTAAATCACACCATTCAGGCAGTCCAACAATTCTTACATTGTCTCTCCTAGATCTGTTCTCCAGATTAGTTGTTATTCTAATGAGAATTTACAGAGTCTCTTCTATTTTTTCTTGTTTCCTTATTTCTTGTTATCTTATAACATCATTTGATTCCTCTTGCCCAATTCTAGTTTTCAAGGAGTTATTTTCTTCCTTAAGATTTTGGACCTCTTTTTCCAATTGGTTAACTTTCTTTTTTTTTTTTCTCTTTGCTTTTTGGAGGGCAATTGGGGTTAAGTGACTTGCCCAAGGTCACATGGCTAGTAAGTGTTAAGTGTCTGAGGCTGGATTTGAACCTCCTGACTCCAGGGCCAGTGCTCTATTCACTGTACCACCTAGACATCCCATGGTTTACTTTCTTTTCATAATTTTCTTTGATTACTTTTCTTTTTTCCTAATTTTTCCTTAATCTTTCTTATTTGACTTTTAATTCCTTTTTTAAGTTCTTCCAAGAACTGTTTTTGGGTTGTGACCCACTGATATTAGTCTTTGGGGGAAAAAAACCCCAACCCCTTTTAACTCTAGTTCCTTCCCTCTTTTAATTGTTTCCTATTTATCCTGTATACAGCTTGTTTATACATATTTATTTATTTGTTGTCTCCCCCATTAGACTGTAAGTTCCTCAAATATAAGGCCTGTCTTTTTTGTCCTTTTTATCCCTGGCATTTAGCAGGGTCCTGGGCACATGGTAGATGCTTAATAAATGCTTATAGACTGACAAGTAGCACATACTTATTAAGTGCTTATTATGTATCAGGGGCTGTGCTAAAGGAGGTAATGTAAGTGTCGCTGTCATCATTCTCTAGAGAAAGAAACTGAAGTTCAGAAAAGTGAATTGATTTATCATTTATTTATTTATTTTTAGTTTTTAACATTCATTTCTGCAAGATTTTGAGTTGCAAATTTTCTCTGCATCTATCCCCTACCCCCACCTCAAGATGGCAAGCATACTGATCACCCCTTCCCCTAGTCTGCCCTCTCTTATACCCCCCCTATCCTCCCTATCTCCTCCCTCTTACTTCCTTGTAGGGCAAGATGGACTTCTATACCCCATTACATGTATATCTTATTTCCCCCTTGCATGTAACTTTTTTTTACCATTTGTTTTTAAAACTTTTGAGTTCCAGATTCTCTCCCTTCTTCCCTCCTCACCCATCCCCATTGAGAAAACAAGCAATTCAATATAGGTTGTACATGTGTAGTTATGTAAAATATTTCCATAGCAGTCATATTGTGAAATATTAACTATATTTCCTTCCATCCTATCCCATCCCCCATTTATTCTATTTTCTCCTTTGACCCTGTCCCTTTTCAAAAATGTTTGTTTTTAACTACCTGCTCTCCCAATTGCCCTCCCTTATATCATCCCCCCTCTTATCCCCTTCCCCTCTACTTTCCTGTAGTGCAAGATACCCAATTGAGTGTGTATGTTATTCCTTCCATAAGTAAAATCCAATGAGAGTAAGGTTGACTCATTCCTTTTCACATCCCTGCTCTTCCCCTCCATTGTAACAGCTTTCTCTTGCCTCTTTTATGTGAGATAATTTATCCTATTCTATCTCTCCCTTTATCATTCTTCCAATATATTCTTTTCTCACCTCTTAATTTTACTTTTTAGATATCATCCCTTCATATTCAATTTACCCTGTGTAATGTAATGCCAAGCAAAGGCAATTTCCCAAGGTTCAGAATACCAGCATAGGTGCTCTCCATTTTATTCAGTGACAAATTAAGAACAGAGAAGGTCAAAATATGACATCATTCAAAATACAGCATTTACTAAGTGTGATTAAATAATCTCCCTGTGACCTCTGTCTATGTATACATACACACACACACATATATATACATAATACATATACACATATATACATACATACATATATACGTATATAGATACAGATACATATGTGTGTATGTTCCCTTCAACTATTGTAATACTGAGAAAAGTCTTAAGAATTTCAAATATCATATTTCCATGTAGGAATGTAGTTCAAGGGGCACCTAGGTGGCATAGTGAATAGAGCACCAGCCCTGGAGTCAGGAGGACTTGAGTTCAAATCTAGCCTCAGATACTTAACACTTACTAGCCCTGTGACTTTGGGCAAGTGACTTAATCCCAATTGCCCTGCCTTACCCCCTCTAAAAGAAAAAAAAAAAGGAATGTAGTTCAACTTTAATAAGTTCCTTATGATTTTTCTTTTCTGTTTACCTTTTCATACTTCCCTTGATTCTTGTATTTGAAAGTCAAATTTTCTGTTTAGCTCTAGTCTTTTCATCAATAATGCTTGAAAGTCCTCTATTTCATTGATTGCCCATATTTTACCTTGAAGTATTATACTCAGTTTTGCTGGGAAGGTGATTCTTGGTTTTAATCCTAGTTCCTTTTACCTCTAGAATATCGTATTCCAAGCCCTTCAATCCTTTAATGTAGAAGCTGCTAGATCTTGTGTTTCCACAATACTCGAATTATTTCTTCTTGACTGCTCATAATATTTTCTCCTTGACTTGGGAACTCTGGAATTTGGCTATAATATTACTAGGAGTTTTCCTTTTGGGATCTCTTTCAAGAGGTGATCAGTGTATTCTTTCAATTTTTATTTTACCCTCTGGTTCCAGAATATCAGAGTAGTTTTCCTTGATAATTTCTTGAAAGATGATGTGTCTAGGCTCTTTTTTTGGTCATGGCTTTCAGGTAGTCCAATGATTTTTAAATTATCTCTCCTGGATCTATTTTCCAGGTCAGTTGTTTTTCCGATGAGATATTTTACATTGTCTTCTATTTTTTTCATTCATTTGGATCTATTTTATAATATCTTGATTTCTCAAAAAGTCCTTAGCTTCTATTTGCTTCATTCTAATTTTGAAGGAATTATTTCTTCAGTTAGGTTTTGGACTTTCTTTTCATTTGGCCAATTCTGCTTTCTAAGGCATTCTTGGACCTCCTTTGCCATTTGGGTTAGTCTATTTTTTAAAGTGTTATTATCTTCAGTATTTTTTGGGTCTCCTTTAGCAAGCTTTGACTTGTTTTTCATGATTTTCTTGCATCCCTCTCATTTCTCTTCCCAATTTTTCCTCAACTTCTCTTACTTGATTCTCAAAATCCTTTTTGAGCCTCCCCCCCACCCCCTCCATGGCCTTTGACCAATTCACATTTTTCTTGGAGGGTTTTGATGCAGGAGTTTTGACTTTGTTATCTTCTTCTGGTTCTATGTTTTAATCATCTTTGTCACCAAAGAAAGATTCTATAGTTTGATTACCTGACTTTTGACCTCTTTGCCAAAGTAGAACTCTGCTTCCAGAGTGGAGAGTGCTCTGTCCCAATTTTCAGGGGTTTTAACAGTCAGAGCTACTTCTAGGCATGTGCCTCAGAACTGTGGGGAGGACTCCCTCTCAACAGCTACCACAAGTTCTGCCATGCCAGCACTCCTCCTCACCCCAGGACTGCCACCCAAGACTGAGACTGAAGCAGGGCAAAACAAAAGAATCCTTCCTCAGTGCCAGCAAAGAGATTTCTGCAATTGTCCTCTGATCAGCCATTTGATTCCCACCCCCCCCACCCCCGCGCCCACCATCTGTGAATCTGGAGCTCCAGAAGAAGCTGCTGCTGCTACTGCCACTGCTTCCACCACTATAGTCACCAACTCCACTGTTACCACAGGGGCTGGGGTCAGACCACAGTCTTCTATCACCCAGGTCCAACGTGATTTCCCCACTGACCTTTTACTTTGTCTTTGGCATTTGCAGATTGAGAAGCCTGGAAACTACCACAGCTGCTAGTGATTCAGGCCTTCCCCCCCCCCCCCCCCCCAGGTCTGCTCCAGTTCAGTCTGTGTCCACACAGGACTGTGCTCCATTCTCAGCCCTGTGTGATAGACCTCTCCTGTCAGCTTGCCAGGCTGTCTTCAGCTAGAGATGTGTTTCACCCTGTCATTTTGTGGGTTCTGTAGTTCTAAAATTTGTTTAAAGTCATTTTTTACAGGTATTGGAGGTGACTGGGGGAGAAGTTCAAGCAGTTTCCTGTTTTTACTCCCCCATCTTCAATAGTATTACATCTAAACATATTGCTGTGATGTCAAATATTGAGTGGCAAAATGAAAATTAAGCTCAACAGCAATAATCTATATATAATACTTTCCAGGGTTAGTTTTATCTTAAGGGCTATCCTTATTCCTCCATTTTTTCTTCTTTGTGCAATATCTATTCCACAACTATACCCATATTTTTTTTACCATTCTTAACAATATGACCTTCTTTAAAACAGTAAAAACACCTACCCTGGGTCTCAGGCTTAGATTTTTCTTTTTCCTTATCTTTTCCCTCATAGACATGCTGGCCTATATCTTTTAACTCATCATTTCTTTTCTCATGACACCCTGAGCAATTCTATAAAAAATTTCAAAACCCATTTTGAATTTCTAATATTTAAATCAATTTTATATAAGTTATTTCAAAGTAGGGACTAAGTTTCACTTCTCCTGAAGCCACTCCTTAATAAACCTCTCCTTTCAGGGTTGATAAGAAAGATAGTTTTAAAAATTCAAACTGTAAACTTATCATGATATATAGTGAGATTGATTTTTCTTCCTTTGTCCTTCAGTTCCCCTATGCCCTTTTTTGTTAATTAGGGTATAAGAAATACAAGTAGCATTTGATCTTTGGCAGAAATTAATGAACAAAATTACAGTTAATAATGTTTGCATCACATGGTTTAAGTGGCTCTAACCTCAAATCCCATCTATTGCTTCCACACAATTTATTACAAAAATGGGTAAGAGGTTCATTTTCTTCTTGATGAGTCTTTCAAAATCTACTCCAGTTAGCAATAATGCCTGAATCAATGAATCTAAAAAAATTTACAGCAAAATATCTGCTACCTAACATCTTAGAAAAACTTCTAGGTCAAAGTTTCTAATTTCAAGATACACCAATTTGAAAATTTTTTTCTAAATTGTTTTGTAATTAAGCATCAGGTAATTATACTGAAAACTAAAACTGTAAACCATTTTTAAAATTTGTTTTGAAATTTCACTGATGCTACTTTCAAACTAACTTCTTTCTAATCAGCAAAATCACCTTCCTCTTTTAGTGGTAAAACAATAAATCTGTCACTCTTCAGGGGAAGAGTGATAAAAAGTCCATGTAAAATTAATAGTTATATTCTTAATTTTCTTAAAACAAATTATAAATAATGTTAACCCCAAACCCACTAGAATATTTCAGTATTTATAAAAACATTCAAACTTAGAAAGTTACAGTAGAAAACTTACATTTTAGTCACAAACCCAGTTTCTAATTAGTTTACAATTTCATAAATTTCTGCAAACTGTGGGAATGATCTCATCCTTCTTATCTGTTTCTTCTCTACCTTCTAACTTGGCCAGATTTAAAAGACAGAGAGAAGTTCTTAGAAATAGTTTACTTTTTACTTTTGTTCTTTGGTCTGATAAAACCACCCCAAAAAGCTAGTTTGACTTTCAAACATAGAAAATTCCACAAGACAGACACAACAAGCATTTACTGGTAGTCTCCTTCCTTATCCTTCACTAGAGATCTTTGAGGGTTAAATCTCTATTAGCTGATCAAACTTTTCTAAAAATCCATCCTTCTAGGCTCTCTGCCAAAGCACATAATTGAAAATCACACAGAAGTATGTACTAACAAACACAGGACTGACAACAAGTAGATTGAGGTTCTCAGTTTGGTCACTTTATTTAGTCATTTTTCAGTTGTGTCCCACTCTTTGGGATTCCATTCAGAGTTGTTGTTGTTGTTTTTGGCAAAGATACTGGACTAGTTTGTCATTGTCTTCTCCTGCTCATTTTACACTTGAGAAAATGAAGGCAACCATAATTAAGTACTTGAACAGGGTTTCACAGCTAACAAGTGTTTGAGGTCAGATTTGAACTCAGGAAGATGAGCCTTTTTGACTCCAGGTCAGGCACACTATCCAATGTGCATCTAACTGTCCCAGTATGGTCACTAGATGTCTCCAAAGACCATTGCTACAGAAAAACTGACACAGACATGGAACTAAGAAATTAACGTGTATAAAAAGTTCTTTGTCAGTCTGATTCTGGGACTTTATCTATCTATCTATCTATCTATCTATCTATCTATCTATCTATCTATCTATCTATCTATCTATCTGTCTATCTGTCTATCTATCTATCTGTCTATCTGTCTGTCTGTCTGTCTGTCTGTCTGTCTGTCTGTCTATCTCCCATTTCTCCCAATTTAAACCAATAACTCTTCTTGAAGACAGAGAAGTTCATCAAGGTTTAAAAACAAAGGCCTTAGACATTGCCTAGTTTGGCCAAGGGCCTCCCTTTGGAGGATGGAAAAATTCTCCAATGTTTTAAAACAAGACTTTAAATCTTCCTGTTTTATCTAATTGTTCCCCTTAGAGAACAGAAATTCAAGGTTTCAGATCTTCCCCTACTTTTGATGAGGTACAGGCTCTGGGAACTCCCTGGAACTCTGATTGAATCTTCCTACTAGATGAGGAATTTGCCTGAGGCCATAAACCTTTCATTATAGCTAGGCCCAAATCTCTTACTAGCCTAGCCCTCCTTGGTCCATCTACTTCCCACCCTTGAGCCTATCAAAACATCAATACCCAAATCAACTGTTACAACTTTGAACTGGCCTAGCCTACCACTGACTATAGTCTCCAAGTAGCCTCCAGCAACTTCTCACCCTTAATCACTTATTACTAGAGTCTGACCTCATTGATTCCTCCTGAAGACCCTCCCCAAACTCATTACTGGAGTCTAACCCCATTGACTCCTCCTGAAAACCCTCTCTAAACTCCTCCCCTAGACTACCCCTAGATTCCTAGGCTCCTTAAGAGTCTACCTATTCTGAAGAGAATAAGAGTAAGACGGAGACCTGACTTTTAGATAGTTTAAATGTGGATTTATTGATCAAGTTTTGACTGCCTGGAGTATATACTCAAATAAGGCAGCCCTGTATTGGGGTACAGACTGAGTTTATAAAGGTTAAAACCACAAAAACCACAACTGAGAAGGGGAGCTAGTGTAAGCAGTGACCTACAGAAGCCAAGAACAGCCATTGGTTGGATCTATAGTTCAGGGCTAATTTGGAAAACATGGCGAAAGGGGACAATGATGTGACCAGGGTCCTTCCTAGAACTGGGTGGAGGGCACAGGGGCAGTGGAATTCCCTGAACGGGCTAGGGTCATGGAACAGGTCAGGGTCATGTTCTGGGGGAAGGGTGTGGGGGACCCTGCTTGGTCAACATCTTGGGTGGTGGACCTTGATTGGTCAGCATGGACTTGCCCCATGATCTCTATACAGGCTCTCACCATAATCCTTATACGTGCTGCTGTTTCAAGACTTACTGATTTAGGGAAATTCTAACTTAAGAAAAGATAAGGGGCCAGGACTATGCCTTGGGTAACTCTTACCCAGGACTACACTTTTAGACTGTTACAAACAGTTATAAGGTTTATGATAAAAACAAAGACAAATATAAAGGGGCTTAATGGTAGCTTAATGGTGGGCTCCATATCAGGTGGCATGTGATTTGGGTTACCTTACAACATACCCAATATGGCAAACTTTTTTTTTATATATACACATATATATTTGAATATTTGATTTTATAACTTTCAATTCCAGATTCATTCCCTTCCTTCCTTGTCACCCACCCTTACTGGGAAGATAAGCAGTTCAGTATAGGTTGTACATGTGTGGCTAATGCAAAACAATAGCATAGTAGATATATTGTAAAAGACTGACTATATTTCCCTCCCTCCTATCCCACCTCCCACTTGTTCTATTCTCTACTTTGATCCCATCCCTTTTCAAAAGTGGGTGCTTCCAACTTCCCTCCCCCCCCAGCCTGTCCTCCCTTCCATCATCCCCCCTCTCATCCCCTTCCCCTCCTATTCTCCTGGAGGGTGAGATACCCTATTTAGTGTGTATTTCACTCCCTCCTCAAGCCAAATTCAATGGGAATAAGGGCGACCCATTGCCTTTTGCCTTCTATTCTTCCCCTCCATTGTAACCATTTTACTTTGCCTCTTCTGTATGAGATAATTTACCCCAATCTGTCTTTCCCCATCTCCTCTCATTATATTCCTCTCACCTCTTAATTTCATTATCCCTTCCTATTAAATTGGTCCTGTGCCCTCTATCTATGTATACCTGTAAACATATATATGCACATTCACATATGTATTCATATGCCCATATACCCTCATATATATATTTCTAATCCCTTCAACTACTGAGAAAAGTTTCATAAGTTACAACTATTGTTTTTCCATGTAGGAATGTTAATAGTTCAACTTTGATGAGTTCCTTAGGATTTCTTTTCCCTGTTTACCTTCTCATGCTTCTCTTGCTTCTTGTATCTGAATGTCAAATTTTCTATTCAACTCTGGTTGTTTCAGCAAGAATGCTTGAAAGCCCTCTATTCCACTGAATTATTGGTTTTAATCCCAGCTCCTTTGACCTCTGGAATATCATATTCCAAGCCCTCCAATCCCTCAGAAGCTGCCAGATCCTGGGTTACCCTGATTGTGTTTCCACAATATTCAAATTGTTTCTTCCTGGCTGCTTGTAATATTCTCTCCTTAATCTGGGAATTCCGGAACCTGGCTATAATATTCCTAGGAGTTTTCTTTTTGGGATCTTTTTCAGGTGGTGATTGGTGGATTCTTTCAACCTCTATTTTGCCCTCTGGTTCTAAAACATCAGGGCAGTTTTCTTTGAGAACTTCCTGGAGGATGATTTCTAGGTGTATCAGCAAGCACCCCAGCGTCCCCAGGGTGGCTGCCAATACAGGTTCTTAGATCTGCTTTGATATAGGAAAGCAACTCAAAATGGGTTAACAAGCTTACTTTAATCAGTCAGATATGTATTGTTTACCTAGTTCAGGGGAAAAAAGTCAGCACCCCGAACTTAAAAGTATACAGACAGAATTATCAAGACAAAAACAGATCAAGTAGACAGATTTCCAAACTGTCCAACCATTACATCCATACCAAATCAACATCTGGGTTTTTCAAAGCCATGGGGCTCTGGACAATGGCTTTCCAGAGTTTCATCTGATCAAATCACAGAACACTTCTCAAGGTGAGCCCCAAAACAAAGCTACACATAGCCTTCTCCTGGCTCAGAGAATGTAACAACCTATTGACTCACTGGCCAGTCAAGAAGTATCTACTGAAAAACAAGCCTCCCACCCCAGGCTCCAGGTGCACTTTAGCCTAGGGGCAGGGAAGATCTTAAAAATTTACATTCCCATTACACTAGGTTCTTACTTTGGTCATGGCTTTCAGGTAGTCGAATCATTTTTAAATTATCTCTCCTGGATGTATTTTCCAGGTCAGTGGTTTTTACCATGAGATATTTCACATTGCCTTCTATTCTTTCATTTGTTTGGATCTGTTTAACAGCATCTTGATTTCTCATAAAGTCATTAGCTTCCATTTGCTCTAATCTAATTCTGAAGCAATGATTCTCCTCATTTAGCTTTTGAGATTCTTTTTCCATCTGGAAAATACAGCTTTTTAAGGCATTCTTTTCCTCATTGCCTTTTTGAGCCTCCTTTGCCATTTGAGTCAGTCTGTTTTTTAAGGTATTATTTTCCTCAGGCTGTTGACTCTCATTTCATAATTTTCTTGCATTATTCTCATTTCTCTTCCCAATTTTTCCTCCACTTCTCTTATCTGCTTCTTAAGGTCCTCTATGGCCTGTAACCAGCTTGTATTTTCCTTTCAAGCTTTTGGTTTAGGAGTTCTGACTTCACTGTTTTCCTCCTGTTCCATGCTTTGCTCCTTTTTGTCCCCAATATGGCAAACTTTTAATAAACTTTGCTTTCCTTTGGTTGAGAGAAGGCTCGAGCCAAATTCATTTGGCAGGCTCTGGCACATTGGTATTTTGGGGTCTTGAGCACCCTTAACCCTATACCTCTTCATTTTTATGGTAACCTCTACAATTTCATCTAGGGACCACTTTGGAGAATCAAAAAGTTCTCCAAGCATTTAGAAGTACCTGCAGAGATTTTTTTGGGTCTTTATAATGACAATTATTTCCAAATTTTCTCACTGAACACAAGCAACACCCCAAGACAGACATAGATATAAAAAGTGGCAGCTTTTCTCAACAAGATGCTTCCCTTTGCATCTTGGAGAAATTGGGGTTGGGATGGAGATTCGGGTGCTTGGTTTTAGTCTTGAATAGAAAAAACTCCAGGTGACAAATTTCACCAGTGAGTGTTCTTGTGGTTTTCCCCTATGAAGCTATTTCAGGGACCATTCCCCCCACCTTCCATCCCATCTAGATCACCAATTGTTACTGTTGAAAATTAAGGTAAACTTAAAGACAATGGTCTTAGCATGATTGATTTATTATTTAGGCTAAGAGTAATAAATTGGGTCCATGACTTTTCATTAACCAAAGACCCTGAGGTAGTTCTTACTATTCTTTATGTAATTTTGGAAAGTAGAAGAGAACAAAGTACAGAGTTGGGTATGTGGGGAAGACATTATGATTAGTTATAAGGTAGATAACATCATGGGGATGGGAACAGCATGATTTGTTACATCAAGGAAAGCAGGCTAGCACCCACACAGAGCTAATCACAGCCCCCTCTTTATCATTAAGGAATGCTTGATTGATTTATGGGATCCATCTGCATCCCAAGGACATTGTTAGTGGACCAGGGATAGCAGATTCCCTGGCTTCTAAGGGGATTTCTCAGGGAGATAAGACCCTCCTTAGCTGCATATGGACTGGCAAGGACAGACAATACTCTTTGTGGAGATATGCCAGACCAGCCTGTAGGCCATTAAAGATACCCAAGAGACCTCCTGGAATTTTCCCAGGAGCTCAAAGTATAGTAGATAACAGTTTTTCACATTGATTATAACTTTACACTAACTTAGAGGGAAAGATGAACTCTTGAGTTCAACTCAAGGAAATGGAAAGGTAGCTTTAGGCAGATGTAGACTTAGTTATAAAAAATCAATACAATATAGAATCAGCTACAATGTAAAGTCAATACAGTAGAAATTCAAGGTAATATTAATTTGATCTTTTTCAAGGGCAGGGACCATCCTTTGCCTCTTTAAAAATTTTGGTATCCCCAGTGTTTAGCACAGTGCTTGAAAAATAATAGTTCTTAATAAATGTTTGTTAATTGATTGATTAACCAATTTAAGAAATGCTAATGGTTTTTCATTTTCATATCTTGAAGTCCAGTTATTATTATTGCAGTATTAGTGCTTTCTTCTGGAGAGTTCCCCTATTTTTTTCCCTAATAGTATTTATCACCATATTAAGATACCCTTTTATTTTTATTTTGTTTTTGTTTGTCAGTTCATTTCATTCTTTTTATTTTTTTCTGATATATTTTTTTGTTGATTATTTCTTTCCCTTCCTGTCATCTTATGACTGTTCTTTTGCTTTATTTGATATTGTATAGTGGAAAAAACACTGCCTCTGGACTCAAAATACCTGGGTTAAAATCCCTGTCTCTGCTTCTTAGTACCTGTATGATTTTGGGCAAGTTGTAGAAACTCTCTGGAACCCAGTTTCTTCTTCTATAAAGTGAGAAGAAGGAACAATGTGATTTCCCATATCTCTTCCAATCAAATTCTTTGATCTTAGAATAGTAGCAAGATAGGCAAAATCAGTAGTGTAATTTTCCATTTCTGTACTATCTGAATTGCTGTAGATGTATGCTATAATGATTTATATAGGATGAGGTTTTACATTTAAAAAGTTCAGTCATATTGATTATTTTAGCTCATTAGTGATATCCAGTAGTACCATTTCTGCCAAAAAAAAAAAAAGTAAAGACTCTGCTAAAGCTGTATAACCACAGGAAGTTTCACCTCCTCCTAGTAAGCAATGAAATACCACCCTCATCCTGGAATCTGAGCAGACTTGTTTATAAAATGAATACTTTTTGAAGAACTTAACATTATTTAGCCTAATTCCAGGGAATCTTACATAGAGACAGACCTTCTATCTTGAAACAAACAAAACTAAGGGCCTTGACCAAAAGTTTCTTATGTTCCTAATAGTCTGTGGAGCAAAATATATGCTAATAATATCTCTTAAAGTCTTCAATTAGACTAAAGGCAAGAATTACAAGAATTGATCATGCCAGGCCCCATCTCCTTTATTCCTTAATAAGTCAAAGTGAACTTATATCAACCAACACTTGCAGGTAAGAGCCCCAGGTAGAAATTATTTAATCATTTCTGCTACCTAGATGATGGAATGAGAAAGGAATTCCCTGGAACCCTTCCAAATTTCCCTCTAAGCAACCTTGAAAACCACCTCAGAATCAATTTAGGAGCAGGGAAGGAACTTATCATCATAGCAGGAAAGACCTCTCTCATTGGGGTGGGAGGGGAGTGTGGTGAATAAGCAGCAGCAGCAGGCTGCTCCCAAGGGGCCGGCAGAAATGCTCTGAGCCCCAGGGCAAAGTATTTGCCAGGGCCTGCCCCACCCCACCCCCCAGACACAGTGAGACCCTTCCTCTGGCCAGACAGCAGGGAGGCCCCACTTCTAGGCCAGCAGAAAGACCCTGCCTCCATAGCAAATCAGCATCCAGGCCCCACCCCTGGGGTAGGCCAGCATCAAAATTCCACCTCCAGGGTAGGCCCACAAAGAGGCTCCAACCAGAGTAAAAGCCAGCACAGAGGTCCTTCCCTCCATTATAAGTCAGCAGATGGGTCCAGAGGCCTGGTAAAAGCCAGCAGCAAGGCCCTAAATCCTGACACAAGAAGCTTTGCACAGTGCAGCAAAAAAACCCAACAAAGTCACAAAGTAGGCAAAAAAAGGGAGTGAAAAAAAGAATTTGGTTTTAGAAAGTTGACTATAAAAGACTGAAAGAATCAAAAGAATCAAGGTACACCCTTAGAAGAGGACAACGGCGTCAAAATAGCTACACAGAAAGACTCCAACTAAAATGTAAATTAGTCTCAGGCTCCAAAAGAACTCCTGGAAGAGCTTATAAAAGGGGTTTTTAAAAGTAAATAAGAGGGGGGCAGCTAGGTGGCACAGTGAATAGAGCACCTGCCCTGGAGTCAGGAGGACCTGAGTTCAAATCTGGCTTCTGACACTTAACACAAAAACTAGCCATGTGATGTTGGGCAAGTCACTTAACCCCAATTGCCCTCCAAAAAGCAAAAAATAAAATAATAAAAGTAAATAAAAGGGGTAGCTAGGTGTTGAAGTGAATAGAGCACCAACCCTGAAGTCAGGAGGACCTGAGTTCAAATCCTGCCTTGGACACTTAACAGTTACTTAGCTGTGTGGCCTTGGGTAAGTCACTTAACCCCAATTGCCCTGCCTTCCCCCCTCCAAAAAGACCTAAATAAATAAATAAGAGAAGCAGAAGAAAAGTTGGGAAAAGAAATGAGAGTTCTGCAAGAGAATCATGGAAAAAAAAAGAGTCAACATTTTGGTCAGAAACATAAAAAATTCATCAAAGAAAGCACCTCTTTAAAAAATAGAATTGGCCAAATGGGAAAGAAGTTGCAAAAGTTTACTGAAGGAAATAATTCCTTCAAAATTTGAATTGAGCAATTGGAAGTTCATGACTCTATGAGACATTAAGAACCAATCAAAATTAAAGGAATGAAAAAACAGAAGAAAATGTGGAATTTATCATTGGAAAAACAACTGACCTGGAAAATAAATCCAGTAGAGAGAATTTAAGTAATCATTAGCATCCAAAATGAAAATGGGTGAAATCATTAAGTAATCATTATCTAAAACATCAATAAGTATTATATGTAATGAAAATATGCTAGAAACCTTACTAATAAAATCAGGGGTGAAGCAAGTATATCCATTATTACCACTATTCAATATTGTACTAGAAATGTCAGCTATAGCAATGGGGAGAAAAGAAATTGAAAGAATAGAATAGGCAACAAAAAGCAAAACTATCACTTTTTGCAGATGATATGATGAGAATCCTAGAGAATCAACTAAAAAATTAGGTGAATTAATTAACAACTTTAGAAAAGTTATAGGATACAAAAATAAACCCACACAAATCATCAGCATGTCTGTATATTACCAACAAAGTCTAGTAGCAAGAAATAAAAAGAGAAATTCCATTTAAAATAACTCTAGAACAGGGATGGGAAACCTGTGATCTTGGGCCATATGTGGCCTTCTAGATCCTTGGGTGCAGCCTTTTGACTGAGTCCAAGTTTTACAGAACAAATCCTTTTATCATGGGGATTTGTTCTGTGAAGTCTAGATTCAGTCAAAGGGCCACACTTGAGGACCTACAGAATCACATGTGGCCTCAAGGCAGCAAGTTCCCCACCCTTCCTCTAGATGAAATAAAATACTTAGAAAAAAAATAAAAATAAAATACTTAGGTATTTACCTGCCAAGACAAACCTAGGAACTGTATGAACACAATTACAAACCACATTTCATACAAATCAAGTCAGATCTAAATAATTGGAAATATATTAAATGCTAATGGGTAGGCTAAGTCAATATAATAAAAATGACAATTCTACCTAAATTAATATATTTATTCAGTGCTATAGCAATCAAACTACCAAAAATTCTATAGAGCTAAAAAGTAGCGATATTAATCTGGAAGAACAAAAGGCCAAGAATATCAAGGGAATCAATTAACAAAATGTGAAGGAAGGTGATCTAAACATACCAGTTCTCAAACTGTATTATAAAGTGGTAATTGCTGAAACAATATGATACTGGCTAAGAAATAGAGTGGTTTATCAGTGGAATAAATTAGGTATTCAATACATTGTAGTAAATGACCATAGTAATCAATGTTTGCTATAACTAACTGAGTCAAATTTATAGGAATATATGTCATTCCCCAATTGGTAAATGGTCAAAAGATATGAATAGGCAATTTTCAGACAAAGAAATCTAAGCTATTCATAGTTATATGAGAAAATGCTCTAAATCATTATTGATGAGAGAAATGCAAATGAAAACAACTCTGAGGTAGTACCTCACACCTAGCAGATCGGCTAAGATGATAGAAAAGGAAAATGACAAATTTTGGAGGATATGTGGGAAAATTGGGACATTAATACACTGTTGGTGGAATTGTGAACTGATCCAGCCATTCTGGAGGGCAATAAGTAACTATACTGAAAGGGCTATGAAACTGTGTATACTCTTTAATCTAACAATATCACTTTTAGGTCTATATCCCAAAGAGATTTCTTTTTGCACATAATAGTATTTTATTTTTTTCCCAATTGTACATAAAAATAGTTTTTAACATTCATTCTGTAAGGTTTTGAATTCTAAATTTTCTCCTTTCCTCCCTTCCCTTCCCCCTCCCCAAGACAGCAAGCAATCTGATATACTTTATACATGTACAATCATGTTAAACATATTTCCACATTAGTCATATAATAAAGGAAGAATTGGAACAAAAGAGAAAAACCACAAGAAAGAAAAAAAACAAAAAAGAGGGAAAAAAGTATGCTTCAAACTGCATTCAGACTCCATAGTTTTTTCTCTGGATGTGGGAAGCCTTTTCCATCACAAGGCTCCAAAGAGATTTTCCAAAAGGTAAAAGAATCTACTTTTACAAAAATATTTATAGCATCTCTTTTTGTAGTGGCTAAGAATTAGAAATCCAGAGGATGTCCATCAATTGGAGAATGACTGAAGAAGTTGTGGTATATAATTATAGTGGGATATTATTGCGCAATAAGAAGTAACAAGCAGGATGGTTTCAGAAAAACCTGGAAAGACTTACATTAAGTGATGGAAAGAGAATTGAGCAGAACCAGAACACTGTACACAGTAAGAGCAATATTGTACACTGAAGAACTGTGAAGGATTTAGTTATTCTCAGCAATATGCTGATCTAAGACAATGCCAAAGGACTTGTGATGAAAAATGCTATCTACTTCCACAGAAAGAACTGATGTCTGAATACATACTGAAACACCTTGCTTTTCTCTTTCTTCCTTTCCTTGTTCTTCTTCTACCTGTCTGGTTATACATTCTTGTCTTCTTACTGGATCATCATTTGTGTCCTACTTGATAATTGTAGACATCTCCCAGGATTCTGTCTTGGTCCCTTCTCTCTACTTTCTCTATACCCTTGCAGATGTTATCACCTCCCACTTATTAGTTTCCTTATCTACAAAGTGGGGATAATAATAGTACGTATTTATTTTGGATTTTTGTGAGAATAGAATGAAATCACATTTGCAAACCTTAAAGTACCATGAAGTGCTATCATCATCATCATTATTGTTATTGTAGTATATGCTTAATAAATGCTTTTTCTTTCATTCACCTCTTCACTCATCCATTCATTCTTAAGATTCTTATGCCAAGAGAATGATGATATTGATTATGATTTTGCCCAACTTTTGTAAAATACATAAATGGTTGGAATTTAAGAATACAGAGTTTAGCAAATAAGGAATTAGCAGAAGAGGGGTGTGTGTGTGTGTGTGTGTGTGTGTGTGTGTGTGTGTGTGTGTATGGGTACAAGTAGGGTAGGGACAAGGTCAGGGAAAATGAGATTGCGTTTTACTATTAGGTTGTTTCCACATGGTAATTTTTTATGCTCTTCTTCAGCAATCAGGCCTTTTAAGTCTTCTGTTTAATTTTGCCAACAGTGTGTGATTCCCCTGGGTCTCTTTCACAACTGCAAACACTAGTTGAGAAAAAGGATACATGCCAACCTCCAGCTTTTCAGTTCCTCTCTCATTCATTTTCATCTTGATTCAGAGGAAAGTTTAGAGAGAAAGGAGGCAGTATTTTTCGTTTTTAAAAGACATACTAAGAAGGCATGTTAGTAATGGAAAAGTAAAGAGAAAAGAGACAAGGAAGTTGATGGGGGTGGTGGTATGAGTGGTGGTGGGGGATTCCCTAGTTGTTGCTGGTACTTTCTGTCTAGAACATGGTTGACTTAAAACTGAGGTTGTTGTTTGAAATGTATGAATGGAGACAAATGTTCCCATATTAGCTGAAATTGTAGAATACAAAAATTTCCTTATGAGCCCAATAACACTCTTTTTATTCAAGGCAGACTGAGATGACTTTGCATTCTTGCGCTAGTGTAGGAGGGGTATCAGAGTGACATAGGTAAGCCTATTGTTGCTTCCAAAACTCAACTGGGAGAAGTGCAGTTAGAATTTCCTTCCCATTCCCCACTTTGAATTGTAAACCTTAATAACTTTACACTATACTAAGCAGCTTATCCACAGTGATCAACAAGAAGTCTTGTGGCCTGATAAGCCTAGAATCAACAAATTCCTGTGGTATAATCTGGTCTTTGTAGCTGAAAGTAATCAAGCTCTGTTTCCTAAATCAATTGGTTGACCTTAGGGGTCCTTCAACTCTGCATCTCCACACCCAATCCAGGTCACACATTTCATTTAAAATAAATGAAAAGGAATCAATAGTCATTAAAACCATCTGGTATTGGTTAAAAAATAAGAGAAGTAGAACAATGGAACAGACTGGACAAGGGAGAATAAGAAACAACAGAACTCAATAAGCCAGTGTTTGAGAATGTGGTAAACATAAATTGCCTAGGGAAAAACTCCTCATTTGATAAAACTGCTGAGGAAATTGGAAAGCAACCTTTTAAAAATAATTTATTTAGCATTTTATTTTCCCACCTACATACGCAATCAATTTTTAACATTCGTTTTAAAAACTTTGAGTCCAAATTCTCTTCCTTCCTCCCTCCACACCCCTCCCCACCATATAGGTTATACATGTGTAGTCATGCAAAACATTTCCATGATAGTCATGCTGTGAAAGAAAACATAGAGCAAAAAAAAAAAACCTCTCAAGAAAAATAAAGTAAAAATAGTATGCTTCAGTCTATAGTTAGACTTCATCAGTTCTTTCTCTAGAGATAGATAGCATTTTTCATCTTAAGTCCTTCAGAATTGTCTTGGACCATTGAATTGCTGAGAATAGCCAAGTCTTTCAAAGATGATCATTTTACAATATTGCTGTTACTTTGTACACAGTACATTTCATTTTGCATCAGGTCATGCAAGTCTTTCCAGGTTTTTCCAAGAGCATCCCGCTCATCATTTCCCATGGCACAATAGTATTACTTGGAAAGCAGTCTTGCAGAAAGTAGGCCTAGATCAACACCTTGAGCTATATTCTGTAATACATTTTAAATGAATTCACAACCTTAATAGTATAGATCATACTATAAAAATTAGAAAAGAAACAGATCACCTACCACTCACAGTTATGGGTAGGAGATATACTCACTCCCCCCCTCCCATATTAGTCATATTGCAAAAGAAAGAAAGAAAGAAAGAAAGAGAGAGAGAGAGAGAGAGAGAGAGAGA
>NW_027186523.1:3762149-3852700 GCF_028583685.1 Petaurus breviceps papuanus | reverse complement strand
GAGGAAGGAAGGAAGGAAGGAAGGAAGGAAGGAAAAAAGGAAAAAAGGAAAAAATGTGCTTCAATATGTATTCAGAATTCATCAGTTGACTCTCCGGAGGTGGATAGCATTTTTCATCATGAGTACTTTGGAAATGTTGTGGATCATTGTGTCACTCAGAATCAATATTGCTGTTACTGTAAGCAATGTTCTCCTCACTTCACTTTGCATCAGTTAATATAAGTTTTCCCAATTTTTTTCTGAAACCATCCTCTTTGTCATTTCTTATAGCACAACAGTATTCAATCACAATCATATACCATAACATGCTGAGTCATTCCCCAATTGATGGGCATCCCCTCAGTTTCTAATTCCTTTCCCACAACAAGAAGAGTATTAAGAACTATAAATATTTTTATACATTTGGGTCCTTTTCTTTTTCCTTTGATCTCTTTGGGGTACAGACTTAGTATCCTTATTGCTTAGATGTATTCTTAACTAAACAAGAGATAGAAGTAATTACAAAAGGTAAAACATATAGCTTTGTTTACCTGAAACTGAAAAACAGACAACATTAATGTATCTAGGATAAGAATGGAAGTGGTTAGCGCTGGCCCCGGAGTCAGGAGGACCTGAGTTGGATCCACCCTCAGACACTTAACACACACACGCACACACACACACACACACACACACACACACACACAAACTAGCTGTGTAACCTTGGGCAAGTTACTTAACCCCAATTGCCCTCCAAAAGCCAAAAAAAAAAAAAAGGGAAGTAATTGAATGGGGAAAAAACTTTGTATAAAACTCCTTTGATTAGTCATATATACATAGACATAGACATATGCGTATGACTTATAGTCACTCCCCAATAGATAGTCAAAGGATATGAAAAAAACATTTCTCCAAAGAATTGCAAAGTATTCACAACCGCATGAAAGAATGTTCCAAATTGTTATAATTCTTAAATGCAAATCAAAATAATGTTGGAGTTTCACCTCACATCTTACAAATTAGAAAAAATAACCAAAAAAAAAATGCTGATAGTCAATGTTAGAGGGATTATGGAATGATAGGATGTAATGTTAGAGAATTTGAAGATCTTCCCTGCCCCTTAATAAGCCTATGTGATCACATGGAGCCCATGCTGGGAGAAGTTTGCCAAAGGAGTGGAGCAGGAAGGATGGAGCAGGAAGTGTGGGTGAGACAGAACTGGGAGAGAGAGAGAGAATAGGCAGAGCAGCTGGCTTGAGGGAGAGAAGGAGGATTTTTGTCTTGGGGGAACTTGTTTGTGGAGGCTTGGGGATGCTGGTGCTCCCTGAATTGGCAATGTGTATAGACTTCTTTGTTACTATGATGGATTTGGCTTTCTGGTATTTAAATAAATGTTTTGGTTCCATCTTCAGGGAAGAGAGTCTGTTACATCTTGTGATTCAAACCTGGGAATACATCTGCATATTCATAGCAGCTGCTGTGGGTATCAAATTAGCAAAATATAGGAACACTAATTCATTGTTGGTAGAGCTGTGAAATAGTATGACCATTTTGGAAAGCAATTTAGAATTATGTAAATAAAATAACTAAAATATCCATACCCTTTGAATCAGAGATAAGAAGAAAGTCTCCACATACAACAAAATATTTATAGAAGCACTTTTTCTGATAATTAAGAATTGGAAACTAAGAAGATGGCCATCAATTGGGGAATGACTAAATAAATTGTGGTACAAGAATGTGATGAAATACTGTGTTACTGTGCTGTAAGAATTATGTGTGGTGAATACAGAGAAGCATAGAAAGATCTATATGAATTGATGAAGAATGAAGTTAGCAGAGCCTCCCCCCCACCCCCAAACCCAAACAATATATGCAGTAACAGCAACAATTCAAGTGGAAAAAGCAACTATACACCAAAAAGAAATTTTAAAAATTGTAACAAAATTATAAAAACATAAAATAACAAAATTGTAAAGCTCCAGCAGGACTTGACTGAAGAGATATGAAAGGATACCTCCAACTCATCTCCTTTGTTGAGGTGGGAGGTCCACAGGTATTAAACACTTTGCATGTTTTTGGTCTTTTTCCAATGTATTGATCAATCATGCTGATTTTTTTCCCCTCTCAAAAAAATGACTATTTGTTATATGGAATAGCACTTACCTACTATTGTTGGGAAGATCAAGTGAAATGATGTATGTCAAGTGTTTGAAAACTATACAACACTATATAATGTAATGGGACAATAAGCCCCATTGCCAACTGTCTACTCAACACATCTATCCAGATGTCCCATTAGCAATTCAAGTTGAACATGTAAAAAACAAGGTTGATTAGCCTTGTATTATTAGCCTCAAACCTTCTTAGAAAAGAGTTATAGAAATATCCCACTGTGGGAAATATCTTCCTCTTTTTCTCTACAATTGGATACATTTTTTTAAATTTTTCATCTCAATTTATTTTTCTGGATATTTCTTTCTGGCTTGCTAACTTTGGTTTCATTTTCAAAAATAGAATCTTATGCATTGATCCATGATTAGAGTAGGGAAAGTGGTTGTGGAATGAAGTTCAGAATTTCTCCAGCTCATTTTAAAGATGAGGAAACTGAGGCAAACAGGTTTAAGTGACTTGCCCAAGGTCATACAGCTAGTGCATGTCTAAGGCAGAATTTGAACTGAGGTCTTTATGACTCCAGGTCTGGCCCTCTATCCACAGCGCCACCTAGCTGCTCCAATTCTGTATTTAGTTCCACTTTTTAACCAGTTTTCAACCACAGCGCCACCTAGCTACTCCAATTCTGTATTTAATTCCACTTTTCAACCAGTTTTCAACCATGCTTGAAAAGCTGATGTCTTTGATTAAACACTTTCCCTCACTTTCCACGTTCAAATGAGTTCACATAAGTTTTCAGATTTGAAAAAGACTTCAGTGTCCTATAGTCCAATTTGTACTTGAAAAATGATCCTTTCCACAGAATACACAGCCTTTGCTTGTTGAACCTCCAAAGAAGTGAAACTTTCTACTCCTGAAAAAGATAGCCATTTCACTTTTAGATACATCTTTTTCTTATGTCAAGCCTAAATTCCACTCTAATTTAGGTGGCACAATGAATATAATTCTGGGCTTGGAGTAAAGAAGACTTCAGTTTAAATCCTGTCTCAGACACTAGCCTTGTGACCCTGGGCAAGTGACTTAATCTCTGCCTCAGTTTCCTAAAAAAATAATTGGGGATCGTATGGGTACCTGTCTCAGAGAGTTGTGAGGTCAAATAAGCCTTCAGATTTATAAAGAGGTCAAATTTATATTGAGGTCCAAATTTTATAGACATCAAATATATAATGCACTTTGCACAATGTAAGCACATGGTAGGCATTTCATAGTTTTTTTTTCTCTTTTCCCCTTCATTTGGTGCTCATATGATATGGGCTTAAGTCTCTTCACCCTTCTGGTTGTCTTCCTCTGGACATTCTCCAGTTGATCATTGCCCTTTCTAATATGGTACTTAAGCCTGAACAGAATATTTCAAATGTAGTAGGATCAGGACAGAAGATAAGGGGAAAATCCATATGCATTAGATGTATTAGATCTATATGTATCCCTTTTCCTGGAAATGATACCTCCCTTAATGCAGCCTAAGTTTTTATTCACTTTCTTGGCAGGCATGTCACACTGTTGACTCATGTTAAGCTTGTAGTCCAACAGAATTTTTCAAATGAGCTGCTGTCTAGCCATGTATCCCTCATCTTGTACATGTGAAGCTGATTTTTTGAATCCAAGTCTAAGACTTTGCATTTGCTCCTGCTAAAAAAGTAATGTTTTGATTCTTTTTTTTAACATCACTGTCATTTTGCCACAAAAAAGTATCACTGTACTTTGAAACAAAAAAGTATAATTAAACAAAACATGCCAGCCCATATGTCCCCTTCTGATAGCATATACCTCATTCCATACTTTTAAGTTACTATCATTCACCAAAAGGAGAGAGGTATGTTTCAGCATCAATCCTAGAAGTCAGATTTGATCTTTGCATTGCTATGAGTTCTAATGTCTTTGGACAAGTTTTTTCCTATTAAATATTGTGATCATTATATATTCTCCCTTGATGCTACTTATTTTGCTTTTCATTGATTTACCAAAATCTTTCCATTTTTTTTCTGAATTCTCCTCATTACCTGCTTCTTATGACAATATGTATTCATATATCACACTTTGTTTAGCCAATGGCAGACAATACTCCCTCTTGCCCTTCCTCCTCCTCCCCCACCCCCTACTTTCCCTGGACCACAAAAAGTGCCATATAGCTATTTTGGTATGTATATGGGACCTTTTCCTTTGTCTTTGAACTTCCTGTGATATATGCACCATAGGAAGATTATTGGGTCAAAGGGTATAGTTTAATCACTTTATTGAAATAATTCCTAACTATTTTACAGAATGATTGCACCAATTTACAGATCAAAAGTGACTTTGATAGCATATATCTCATATAGTCCTTATCTTTCCACAGATACTCTAACACTGATAATTTCTTCTTTTTTCACCAATAAGAATAAAATACACTGGTGGAATGGTTATATAAAAAGCATTTCCAAGAAGCAAGTCTCTTAATGTCTTAAGACCAATTGTACAGCTCATAGGCTTTTCAGATTAGGTTTCTGAGGCTCAGCTAAGAAATCTCATATTAACCCTGATTATTATCAATCCCTCCCCTACTCTCTGTCTCTCTCTCTCTCTCTTTCTGTCTCTCTGTCTGTCTCTCTGTCTCTGTCTCTCTGTCATTCCCCCACCTTGTTTGTCTTTATCTCCTGCCTACCTGTCTTCCTCACACACATATACACACAATGCACTGACTGACAAGAACTAATTCAACATGAAAAGAAGATGTGATATATCTTTGTATCTTAATTCATTCTGGAAAAAAAGGTGTCAGAAGACATAATTCATCTATCCAATTCAACAGATACTGTTTAAGTATCATGTGTGTAAAGCACTCTCCTAGATGCTATGGAAAAGACAATCTCAA
The DNA here is from genome assembly GCF_028583685.1 of Petaurus breviceps papuanus. Lineage (NCBI taxonomy): Eukaryota > Metazoa > Chordata > Mammalia > Diprotodontia > Petauridae > Petaurus > Petaurus breviceps. The sequence continues at coordinate 3,847,695 of NW_027186523.1, read as the reverse complement.
AGAACTATATAACATATATATTTATATTTATATATATATTATTATAATGCAAACAAAACATGGTATGAGTCTCAAAGGGATATAGGTGGAATGAAGACATTACTGATATAGGAAATTAGGGAAGTCTTCATGGAGGAAGCCACATGCTTGAAAGGCAAGATGGTACAGTGGAAAGAATGCTAGATACGGAGTCTGCTTCTGCCACTTATTACTCTCTGACTTTGAGTAAGTCACTTTACCTTTCTGGGCCTTCAGTTTTTTTCTTTGTAAAAAGAGGGTGTTGAACAAGATGCCCTCCAAAGTTCCTTTCAATTCTAAATCTATGATCCAATGAAGGATCATGTAAGCATTTATTTTCCTCCAGATTCAGAAGCTTGAGTAGGTCCCCAATAGAATGAGTCATTTAAAAAAAGTATTCAGAAGGTTTTTTGCCCACTTATTTGAGCATCTTTCCTTATGGAACAAACAGGAGTCCCTATAAGTGGTAGTTGCTTGTCCCTCTTTGTTATTTTAGATGCCAATGACTCTGCAGTACCCTGATCTGGAGAACTAATCTATTACTGAATTTGCTAATAGTTCCCCAGGCTTCTTAGACCCTATATCTTTGTTTCAGCTAATTAAAAGGAGGGTATTTCCCTAAGCCTTTATGCGGTTTCCTACTGTGGTCACTAATACTTTAAGCTTCTACATGCCAGTATCAGATGACATGTGTAAGTTTTCAAAGGAATGAAATCCTCGGGCAATGCCTTCTACTGCACCCAGACCAAATTTTCCAGTTCAGCCTTAACAGTATCTTTTTAACTTCAAAGTTCAATGACATTTATTACATTTTGAGGTACCAGCCAGGAGTGAAAACATGCCAGGAGAGCTTTGCATCAGAACCAACTGAAACTGAATGATACCAATTTGGCACAATATTTCTTTTTTATTAAAGTGCTATAAAGCTAACACTGGATAACTGAAAGTGCTATCCAATCCAATAATTTGTATCATTCTAGAACTGGCCAAACTGCTCCAAGCTGTTTGTTAGTTATTTATGAAATTTTTTTTAGCACAGCTCCTGTGATATGTGTTCAACCCAAATTTTCTTATCTTAGAATTTGTTAGTTGAGTGGACTAGATTCTCCTTAATTGTAGATGCCGCCTTTCACAGATGCCAAACTCTCTTGGGACTTCCTAAAACAAATATGTATAAGCAAAAGGGAGAGATTATGTCTTTTGTTTTTTGTTTTTTTTATAAAGCAATCGGGGTTAAGTAACTTGCTCAAGGTTACACGGCCAGTTATTTCTGGGTGTGGTGCTATGTATCAGAACCTGGATTTGATCCCCAAGTCATCCCAACACTGGGGCCAGTGCTCTTACTCACTGAGCCACCTGGCCACCCCTAAGATTATGTCTTTAACAGAAATAGTTTTTGCATCATGACTAAACCATTGTTTACCACACTATCTTAAATCAAAAATAAGGAACAAAAAAGACAAGTGGTTCTACTGAACTAAGGATCACATTATATCTTAATGGTAGCTCTTTGCTTCTGTTTTTACTGGAAGGAATGTGGTTATCCTAAAGAGCCATATTTTAACCACAAGACAAATGCATTTGTTTTGGGGGGTTATGTAACTCCTTTCCAGATTTGTTTTCATTGTATTCTTATTTCCCTTGTACAGGGCCCTCTACTTTCTTCTGTTTATTTCTTCCCTTCTAGTACTGAATAGAGCTTTCTTCTCTTTTAACATTTCCTTTCTCCTATTTGTCAAAGAAAATATGTTGCAAAAATCGTATATGTTATATTATTTTAAAAAATGGTACATGACCTATGTGAGCTATTGTAGTGAGATAAAATAAAGAATAGATAGCATAAACTGTATCATGCCAGCTGAGTGATCTGGCCTCCCAAAATTATTTGGATTTAAAAGGAACTCTAAGAATTCAAGTTGTGGGAAAGTAAGCATTTCATTAACAAAAAATAAAATTCAAGCCTAAAATTGATCAATGATATACTAATTATTGAATATACATGTTGTTGTTGACTTTCATATTTAGATCATAATTGTTTCTGGAAATTCCACACCATCCCCATTGAACCCTCCCTTGTAACAAAGAAATGAAAGTAATTAAAAGCATTTGATACTATGACTATATCTAACAATGCATACAGCATTTTGCTGTTGGAGCCTCTTACCTCTTGCCAAGAGGAGAGAGGCATGTGTCACTTTCTGTGCTTTGGGAATATCATTGGTATTTAAATTACTCAGAGTAATTTTATGATCTTTTAATCACATTGTTATGGTGATGGCATATACTGTTATCTTGATTTGGCTTACTTTACTCTGCATGATAACATACAAATCTTTCCATATTTCTGAATTCCTCAAATTCATTATTTCTTATGGCATAACAATATTCCATTATGTTCATGTCCCACAGATTTATCAGCCATTCTCTAATAGATGACTTTACAGTTTTTTCTTGCCACAAAAAAGTGTTGCTATGAATACTTTGGTATACATTGGATTTTAGGTTCTGTCTTTGAGTTCCTTGATATTTTAACCTAGTAATTGAATCAATAAGTCCAAGGTTATGAACAGTATATTTCTTCTAGTTTCTAATATTACTATCACTTTTTAAAATTCACCATGACATTGTTAAGTTGAGAAAGAGTTGGTGACAATGTTTGCCCCTGTTTGTGAGCCTGTTTTTAAATGTTAGAGATCCTGAAATGTATAATTCAGTGAATCAATTAAAAATCTTTTTTGGGGGGAGGGTACCTTTCTTCTAACACCTGCTTAAGCTACATTGACACTGACATGCTTTGTCATATGGAACATAATGTTTAGGAGAAGGACGTTGATACTTTTAGCTTAGAACATATGTATTAGATTGATAGTGTACTTGAACAGATGTTTTCAGGGGTATGGTTGCAGTTGGAAGGTTGCTTATTTTACAAACAATCAAATGAGCAGGGAGGTCACAGTTTCTTCTAGTGATACAGAGGAATGATGGCATCATATGTGAATGGCAGCATGCTGGTGAAAATGAAAAAAAAAAAAAGGAACTCAAGCTTCTCCTACACAGTAAGGGAATGTACTTGCTGACCAAAATAAGAATTCCAGCAGGTTTTGATAGAGAGTAGCATCTGTTGCTAAAATGTAACTGAACTATACCACCTGATGAAGAGATGACGGGCTAAAGATGCAGAATGCAGAATAAGATATTTAAAAACAACTTGTGACACAGCAAATGTGACAATCTGTTTTGTTTGATTGTAAAGTAGGAAGAGAGAGGGAGAGGTAGAAAGGAAGGAAGAAAGGAAAGATAAAAAAGGAAAAAGGAAGAAGGGAAAGAAAAGGGAAAGAAGGAAAGGGAAAAAAGGAAAGGGAAAGAAAGAAGAAAATAAGGAAAGAGGGAAGGAAAGAAAGGAAGGAAGGAAGGAAGGAAGGAAGGAAGGAAAGAAGGAAGAAGAGAAGGAAGAAAAAGGAAAGTTCATTGAAACATTTTTAAGTGTATAGAAGAGAATAAAGGTCAGAGGGAATCACATCAAGGAAGGCAAGCTCTATATAATGGATTATCAGTTGCACATACAATTCTCTTTTCATATTCTACTACATATATAGAAATACCCATTTTATTTGGTGTTTAAGTTCAGAATAAAATTTTTTAAAGAATCTCTAGACCAACAAAATCTTTAAATGTAATAAAAAAAGGTATTTCATTTCTCTTTATCCTTCACTTACTGAGTAATTTTTCATACCAAAAAACAAGCAAAAATACAGAAGATTTTCAAACTTGAGACATCAAGTGAAGAGCATAATCAGGTTTTGTTTTAATGTAAGGGAACAATTTACATGCAAGCTCAGGTCTCCCAGATAAGCTAATTATTATCAATTATATTGCTATTCAATTTTCCATATTTGATTGCTTAAAGTTGAAAATAAGAGGTGTGAAACCATGTAACAAGTAGAAATTTAGGAAAATGACTTAGGATATGTAAAACCTAAAGGAAAATGTAATATTGTAATACATCAGATAAATTGTAAGGGCAAGTCCCTTTTATTTGTCCTTGGACCCATTTCAAATGACTCATTTTTTACAAGCTCATGGGGTTGACAGAACTGAACACATGAACATTTATATGAATAGACCATGAACCATCATTTTCTGGGCTCTGTTAAGATTCATTTCATACCTAATCCTGATCTTTGGCTTCAAAGTCCTTTTTAGGTCACCTTGGTTTATTTATCCAACCCTAAAACATGCTGGTCACTTTTCCACCTTTGCTTACATTCTTCCCAATATCTACTCTCATCTGTCAAATGCTCTTAAAATTTGCCTTTACCATTTCTTCCAGATGCCTCTCTTACCCCCACCCCCACTTAGCAACAAATTGTTTCCCTCCTTCCAACCTCACAAAGTACTTTGCTTCATCTCTTTCTAATACAATTATCATGTATTAGAGATATCTGGAAATGTTCCATATGTCTCTACAAGACTCAAAGCTTTATAAAGGCAGAGGCCATGGCTTATATAAACTTGATATTGTCCCTGGCATCTGATCCAGTGTTCTGTACACAATAAATATTTGTTGAATTGAATTATCTGCTTCAAAATCCTCAACACCATTTATCTAAATCTCATACTGCTTAGTTCAATTGAATGTAGTCATTAACAGTTTGATGTCAATTTGGAAAGGCATGTTCAGATGAGTGCCCTAGGGAACTATGCCTAGCCCTATGTTGTACAATATTTTTCTAAATGACACAGTTAAAAGCCTAAGATGATATACTCAGTTTTTCATACAGTGCAAACTTGGAAACTTGTGTACAAGCAGTACACAAACTTGTACATAAACAGTGCACACTATATGATGGAGTCAGCATACATAAAAAAGGTCTTAGCAGGCTAGACCATTGGGCCAGATTGAGTATGTTTAAATTTAATAGGAATGTTATTCCACATAATAAAATTTATAATACAACCTGAGTTAATCCACAAATTTAGCACTATATTTGGCTGTCAGAGAGTTACTCTAAAGAAATACACAAAAGAATAGAAAAATTCATTTGAATTTTGAACAAAAGGTATAGAATTTTAAGGGAAATATTACATTGCCATATTTTAAACTGCATTAAGACTTTTGAGAGTCCTTTGGCAGTATGCAGAGCAAATTAGTCAATACTTAAAGAAATTGAGTATTCATTGGAAAGACAAATATTAAAGTTGAAACTTAAATGCTTTGGCCACATAATGAGAAGATAGGGATCATTGGAAAAGATCTGATGTTGGGAAAGATTGAAGGCAAAAGGAGAAGGGGACAGCAAAAGATTAGATGACTACATAGTATTATGGAAGCAATGAACATGAGCTTGGACAGACTTCAGGAGATTGTGGAGGCTAGAAAAGTCTATGATGCAGTGCTCCATGAGGTCACAAAGAGTTGGACAATGGCTTAGCAACAACAAACAAGAAGAAGAAGAAGCAGTAATCATCAAAATGATCTGGTATTGAATAAAAAATAAAAGAGTAGACCAGTGAAATAGACACAGAAAGTGATCAAGTACAATAACTGAGTCTTCAGAAAAAATAAGAATATATACTACCAGGAGGGAAAAACTCTACTTGACAATTATTAATAAAAACAGACAAGTTTGAATAAATAAGACTTAAACAATATCTTATACCATGTGCCTAATTAAGCTCCACATGTAAGTGACTATAACATAAAAGGCCAAGTCATAAAACAACAACAAACCAAAGCAAAAAACCTCCCCAAGCTGTAAGAGAATAGAAGGAAGTACCTTCAAGTAAGTCAGTGGCTAGGTGAGGCTCCTAAATTTTAAAATGACTAACTGAAATTCTATCTTTGTTTTTTCTGTGGTAGCTACCTTTCAGTATATTGATGTCTTTTGACATTAATTTCTAATCCTGACCCAGACAGTTACTAGCATTGTGACTCTGGCAATGCCTCTCTATGCTTCAGTTTCATCATCTGTAAAACAGGGGCATAATAGCATGTAAAATATTTTGCAAATCTTAAAATACTGTATAAATATTAGCCATCATTATTATTGCATCATGGTGGAGCTAGGATATCCAAATATATGTGTGTTTATTATGTAATGATTTTCATCATAAATTTATCTGTCACTGATGTTCATTGTAAATATATCTGACACTTATTATTTTCTGATATCTACTCTGTAGTAAGCTAACTCATTAGAGAAGCTAATTTATGTATTACTTTATAAAACTTTTCTAGGTTAATTCTGATTGAAAGGTGCTTTACATGTCCAGTCTTCAGAAAATGTCATACTAGGTCAAACTCTGTAGTGAGAAATGCATAAACAAGTCCAGTCTAATAAATCACAAATGCTTCAAGATATCTACAGTGTACAAAGGCAAATGTCCATGTTAGAGCAAGAGGATGTGCAAAGAAGTCATGTGTCTCGTAAGGCCAGCTGATTCCAATGCTGTTTAATATGTTTTGCTTTGTTTCAAACAATGCACTTTTTAAAGCAAACTAATTAATGCTAAAGCTGACAAACAAATCCAACAAAAGAGGCACTTAGTGACAGCATTCATAGAATCATAGCTTCCTGGGATTTCGATAGAAAGGACCTATTAGGTCATCTTGTTCATCCACTTCTGCCAAAGAAGGATTGTTCCTTTGAGTTTATGTTCTAGCTTTCATTTTTATTTGATCTAAATGTTTCAATAAGTGAGGCTTCAACTTTCTGCGGAGAGATTCTTTATCATTTGAAATAGCTCGGAGGATGACCTTTCTGTCAGGATGACTTTTTCTCTTTTCTTTTACTTACGCACATGTCAAGCATCCTTTCTGAAGTCAGATCCCTCTTTGGATTGTACTTAGTGGTGGGAGAATAGCCCTTCTGTGTAACGTTTTCTTAAACACTGAGAGGATTGTGTATTCTTCAGTGGTTACAAACTTCAGTTTGATTAACTAACCTAGCATTTTCTTCATTCAAACTGGAATATCATTTTCAAAATATGTTAGGTAGTGAGATGAGCATGAAACGGAAGTGCTTGCCACCATGATCTATCAGAAAGTGTGATTTAAGACCAAGACTTTTCCAAGCTGGATATTTAAATTTAAGCAATCCAGATTTTTCTGTGATTGGAGGACCTCTTATTGAGGAGGCTGGTTTTATGCACATTGACTCCCAAACCTAGTTCAGACAATTCACTGGCTTCAACCTTTTTCTCAAATCTACTTTATAAGTAATACTGAGTAGCAAAAGTTAATTGGAACAGTAGAGCTCCAGACCTGGAGTCAAGAAAACCTGAATTCAAATTTGACCTCAGACATTTATTTACTAGTGGTGTGATCCTGGGCAAGTCACTTCACCCCTGTTTGCTTCAGTTTCTTTGTCTGCAAAATGGGGATAACAATAGCATCTACCTTCCAGGGTTGTTGTGAGGATCAAATGAGATCATATTTATAAAACATTTATCATAGTACCTGGTACATAATAAATGCTACATGAATGTTATCTATTATTGTCCACCAATTGGAGACTCTATAGAGTGTAATATAGAGTGTAAAGAACTGTGGTAACAGTTTAGAAGATAGAGCAGTAAGAGCTAAAGCTTATCTTTAAATTAAAAAAAAATCCAATTTGATACACACACACACACACACACACATATATAATCTTCAAATTAAAACCCCCAACTTAGATTATGATCTGGGTTCATTATCTCATAGTGAGGTCTGCTACATTTCCCTACTCCATGTTCTGGGGGTATACTGAGAGGTTTGGGTATGTCTTCTCTGAGGTTATCTCAGAAACCAGCCCTGGCTGTGTTTCTCTTACTGCTAGATTTCCAGTGACCAGTGTCCCTGTTCCATTTAACATCCATTAGTTTTTCATAAGAGAATATTAATTTCAATGATGTAGCAATAAACAAAAGTACACACATTTCCCCCAAATACCTGTAGGGCACACTCTCCCCTATCCTTATCTCTGGAGAAGCTTACTCTAAGCAAAGTTTCTAGAAAGCATTGGTACAATCAAGTTTATATACAAATGTGATGTGACCACTAGATTAATACTCAACTATTGCTGGGTTGGGCCTCAAAGGTCTCTCCTTGCTCTTCTGAGTATTGATACTAGGCTAGCTGCAATACCCATCATGGATTCAAACTCCCAGAATCCTAGAGGTTTGGTTTCTTGGCCTTTCAAAATACTGGAGCCTCTAGATTTTCACTTAAAAAGAAAAGAACAAATAGGTAAAAGAACTGAGATCTTCTTCCATCGGGCCAAATGAGAGAAGATCCAAGGCCTTTTTCCTTACAGAATTTTTTTTTCTCACTCTCCAGTGCTTAGTACAGTAGCGGGAACATAGTGGATGTTTTAATAAATGTTTACTGATTGATTGGTAGAAGCTGTTAGCATCCATTGAATTAAATTAAGAGAGATAAGCTGGAGAGGATGACTGAGGTTCTGGTCATTTAGAGCCTTTTGAAAGCACATCCAGTCCTGGCCATGTAACCAATCAAAGAGGCTGTCATTTTCTCCATAGTTAGCAGACCTGGAGTAGCCAAGAATGTCCATGCATCCTCCTATGTTTTTTCAAGGCACTTCCATCTACATCATGAGGACTCTCCCAGAAGCAGGCTTTTCAGTCTACTCCCACATGGGGGATTTGCATCAGCTAAATACACTGAAACCCTTTGCATATGTACCAGTCCCCATTACATATGCTTTCAAACTTCTTCACTTTTAAAACTCCTTATTTCACATTAGTATTATCATTCACTTCCTTTTATGAATGCAGATCATTAGAAAGAAATTGGAGCAGAAATATAACTAGAGAAGAAAAAAAATTAATGAAAAAAAAATGAATAGAATTGATTCTTGATAAGTCATGTGTAGTTGAACCAGTGTAATGTAATGCCAAGGAAAGGCAACTTCCCAAGGTTCAAAATACCAGCATAAGTGCTCTCCATTTTATTCAGTGACAAATTAAGAACAGAGAAGATCATAATATGACATCATTCAAAATACAGCATTTACTTAGTGTGATTAAATAATCTCCAAGTACTACCCCACCCCAGGACCTCACATTCATTCAATCAATTACAAAGTCCCTGTTCTAAATACTACTCCACCCCTAGGCTGTACCTTCATTTAGTCCATCACAAAGCCCCTCTTCTCAAATGGAGATTAGTTTCCAATCATAAGTAAAGTACATTCATTTGTGCAATCATAGAACACAAAAAAGTCAAAAATTCCCCACCCCTGGATCACAATTGAACCTACCCCAGAGTTACAACAAGTTTAGGCACAGCACTTAATACCCAAATGGAGGTCTTTTCTTCATCTTGACAAGAGGCAAGTTCTCAGCAATCTTTGTTTCTGGGGAGACAAAGCTTAGCAAGGCCACAAGATACATTGCCAGTCTCTTCATTCATTCATCCTCTGTCTGCAGAACAGTCCTAGGACCCCTGAAAACATTAGCAAAACCCTCTCCCAGGATTTCTGTAAACATACAACAAGAAAATCCTTCTTCAGGGCTTCTGAACCAACAGAAAGGTTCCCAGACCCCTGCAACAACAGCACTGTCCTTCACCAGTGGACAGCATTCACTCTCTGTCTGCAGAACAGTCTCAGGAGCTCTTAACCAACAGCCAGGTTCCAGGACTTCTTCAACAACAGGACTGTCTTTCACCAGTGGACAAATCTGGCAAAACAGACAGACAAAGTACCAGCAAAACAGCCATGTCTCCTCAGTCCTTGGCAGCTCCTAGGGCAGGTCTCAAAAGTCCAGGGCAATTCAAAGTGGCCCTCAGCAGTCCTCGCAGTCTCTCTCTGCCTCCACGAGGGTGCTGCTTCCAAAAAGTTCTTCTGCCTCTCTCTTATCTCTCCAAATCTACGTCACCAGCTCCTCCCAGGTCAGGACTCTCTTTTCACATCAACAAGTCCAACCCACAGGTGGGATTAACAAGCTCTGGGTTTTAACACAATCAATTTGAAAGCCAAGCCAATATAGGGGGATCTTTAAATGCCATTACTATCACAACCAGTTAGTAAATAATATGTGAAGTATTTGGACTAACAAGTCAGTATTTTTTAACATTTGGTCAGGCTGGGTTCTATCACTGTTCAGTGAATGTATATTCAGTTTTACTATTCGATAAAGTCAAAGATACATCTACCGCAAAAAGTAAGTGTTTAATACTATATTATAACAACTCTCATTTATATGGAACTTGTAGGTCTATGAAGTACTTTCCCTACAATAACCCTATGAGTTAAATGGCATAATTATTATTATCCCCATTATACTAATGAAGAAATGGAGACTCAAGAGACATTAAATGAATTGTGCTTGATTATACAACTAGTAAATGTTAGCTCTAGCATTCAAATCCAGGTGGCTTCATTTCCAATTCAGTGCTCTTGTGACTCCTGGTGTATCTTGCTCATTTATCTTTATGGAGGAGAGAGATGGGGGCCCCTCTTAGAGTGTGATGAATGTTCCTGTTCCTGGAAATCATGTGCAAAGAAGAGGTGGGGGTTTTGCTATGCTGTCTGGATAGCTGAGACAATATGCTTCAGGGATGGAGCAAGGGGAGCTTCTAGAACTACTACAAACTAGAGGTTACTCATTAGTGGTGTATTAAAAACCTTGACCCAGGGCAGTGTGATTTATATGTTCTGTTTAAGGGAATGGACATATGAGAATATCTGGAGCATTGCCCCTGTTGAGGATATTTGGACTCCAGTTGGAAGTCCACCTTTTCTACTCTACAAAGTCACACCCTTCGTTGCCTCATAACTATTTCTGGGGTCCCATTAGTACCAGATTTTTGCACATAGTATGTTGGTAATTAGAAGAGGATTGTAGGTTCATTGATGAGATGATAAACAGACTGACTTCTCTAAGATATAGTGACCAAATGTTCCAGTTCTCATTTCCCCCCAAAAAGATACTTTTCAAAAGGAATATCCTTTGTTAGATCATATGTTGTAGTTTTTAGAATTAAAAAATATGGTTATTCTATATGTGGGGAAAAAGGATCCCTTTAAAAAAAAAGCTGTTTCCTGATTGTAGATCAGACTTAGAAGGGACACTGAAAAAAGACCTTCTGGAAGCTGTGAATAGAGAGAATTACAAAGATTTCCCCAGGAAATCTATTTGTAGAGGAAGACGTTTGCTACCTGTAGAGGGAAGGAACATTGAGAGACTAATCTGCAGCATATAGTAGTAGCAGATGGATTCGAATTCAAGAAGGCCACCAGCCTCTGCCTACAGGTAGCTGAGATTACATCTGGCTACATTCTTTACTGTCAGGTTGCAGCTTTATATTTCATCCTTTCTGTCATTTTAATGCAATTTATATTCTGGATTTTGCATACACTAAACATTCATTACTAAGTTATGCTTAGTAGTCAAGTGACCATCAAGTCAACATTTGAGTGTTAATTAGTATTTGTTAATTAAATAATCTGTTTTCATAGAATAAATTGTCATTTTAAATGACATAGGTTTTAAAAGTTTTTTTTTTTAATAAAGTGCTTCTAATATATGACAAATAGATTCCATTTCTGAGATTATGGATGTCAATCCTAGCTGCTTCTATGTACTGACAAAAAGTTCTTGAAACTATGTGAGAGTTTTGCCCTAGAGCAAATTTAAGTCACTGTGAGAGATTTTTGTGTGAATAGTAGTCATACTTGTGGCTTGGCAAAAATATCTCACAAGTATTTCACCTAATTTTTACTAGTATTTTCAATAAAAATTAACTTGAATGATAAGCCTTTTTTTTTTTTTGGTGTGAAACAATTGGGGTTAAGTGACTTGCCCAGGGTCACATAATGACTAAGTGTCAAGTGTCTAAGGTCACATTTGAACTCAGGTCCTCCTGATTCCAGGGCCTTGCTATCTACTGTGCGGTCTAGTTGCTCCCTTTTGATTGATCGATTGATTTTTTGAGGTAATCAGGGCTAAGTGACTGGCCCAGGGCCCAGACTTACTCATCCACTTTGCCACCTACCTGCCCTATAAGCCATTTGTCAATTAATCAATCTGTAAAATCATTGTGTTTCACAGGCTATTTCAGCAGAGAGCTAAGATGATTTATCTGAACACTTTCATGAAATCCAAAGAAAATAAATCAACTGGAAAAAAAAAGCCAGTAGTATATTTTCTGGGCCTTGTAAAAATAATCACTAATCAAACAATATTGAAAAACATTGAGGAGTTACTAGTCTCTTTAGCATATTTTGTGCATTTTTCTTACTAGTATAATTTCTCACCATTAATGCATCTTACTTTCCTTTGGTTAGCTCCTTTTCTTATATAATTTAAGTCATATTTTCTAATATGAATATGCCTGCCCTTGATGCGTGAGTGGGGGTAACAAAGACCCTTACTCAAAGTAAACTCAGATGCTTCTCAAGGTAGAAAGTAGAAAGGAGTTTATTATGATTCTCAAGAAAAAAGGATGACTCACACTGAGTGCATTCAATACATTCTCAGTGTCAGACCATGCCAGGCATAGAGAAGATACATACTTTTATAGCCCCAGCCCCATTACCTAATCACAATCCCCCCTCCCTAGCCCCCTTCCTCTCAGCTCATTCTCACAAGCTTTGAGGACACAATCTAAAACTTGATAAATCTAACCCAAGGACAGTAAGTAGATGCAGTGATTTTGTAAGTTTAGCAGTCAGTTGACTTTGTCACAAGTCCTACAATTCTGAGGCCCCCTTTTCCTTTGATTAATGTACAGACACGATCAAAGCCTGTGTTCTTGTCCTTGTTCCTGTCCTTACAGTATAACTGGGTAAGGAACTAAGCAGATATGATTATCCTGCAGATTTAGTAATCTAAGAATTTTTGTACAATTCCCATCTTTGTTAGTCTCTTGACCTGGGTAGCCATGCAGATGTCTTTGCATCCTGTGTTCCTATCCTCCTCTCCTGGAACACGTCAGAGTCAGCAGCTTGTTTTTACAGAAAAACGGAATTGAAAACCCAACCTTTAATTCTATGAGGGTCCCCTAGCCTAAAAATTTTATGAGGGGTCTTCACAATATCTTACACAATGCATTTTTAGATTAAGCAAAACCTGAAATTCTAGAATTGCAAAAGGTTGACAAATCAAGATAATTATTTGCTCTTCTGCAATATTTGGGAGTTGTTTATACTTGAGTCCTTGAGGTATAGGCTCTGGGAACCTCCCTTGGACTCTTGATTAGAACATGCCATTTGATGAGGCAAGTCTGTTGCTAGACTTCCCATCCTTGAACTGGCCTACCCCACCATTGTTTGTGGTCTCCAGATGGCTTCCCACCCTTAATCACTCATTGACCTTATTAACTCCTTCTGAAGACCCTCCCCAAACTCCTCCTCTAGACCACCCCTACATTCCTCCCACAACCTTCTGTATATAAGACCCCATCAAAGAGTGAGAGTGCCATAGAATGCCATAGAATGAGAGCACCAAAAAAAAAAAAGACCTAGCAGACTTACTCTGTGTCTAATGCAAGCAAACTTTTAATAAATTTTACTTTTCTTTGGCTGAGAAGACTCCAGTAAAATTCATTTGGCAGGATCCAGCGTGTTGGTATTTTGGGGTCTCCAGAGCAACCCTAACCCTCTTAGTGGGTACCCTCTTCAACAGTGGTTGTGTTAATGACTGCTCCATTTATGTAACCAGAATGATTAACAAAGTTATGTCATAATAACCCTAATGTGTGAAGTAGTGAAAGGATTATTATCTCTGTTTTACAGAGGTAGAAATAGAAACTCAGAAAAAAAATGACTTATCTAGGATCCTTCAGCATACACACATTTATTTGTTGTTGTTGAGTTGTGTCTGACTCTCCTTGACTCCATTTGGGGTTTTCTTGGCAAAGATATTGGAATGGTTTGCCATTGCCTGCTCTAAATGAGGAAACTGAGGCAAACAGGTTTAAGTGACTTGCCCAAAGTCACATAGCTAGTAAGTGTCTGAGGCTGGATTTGAATTCATGAAAATGACTCTTCATGACTTGAGGCCTGAAACTATCTACTGAACCACCTAGCCTCACCTTTATAGTCCATCACTAATTTGTGAACAAAAATATTTGTAGTTTCTGGCATTTGGAAAATGTTTTGCCCATAGTAAGTGTTTATTAACTGCTTTTTTCATTCATTCATCCATTCATTCAATTATAAACTTCAAGATGGAACCTTTTACATATGAACTCTGGCCTATCTCATCTCATATACACAATACTTAATGGTTGATTTTTTGAAACTAAACATAGTACTTTTACATTTATTCCTATTAGATTTTAATCTCATGATATTAACAAAGCTTTTTCCTCACAGCACCTCTGTGAGGTAGAGTTTATATACATGTTGCCACATTTATAAAGAGTGAAATTTAAGCTCATGAAATTAAATAGTAGGTGCTTCATAAATCCTTATTGACTGACTGCTCATGGTCACAAATTAGTAATCGATGAAAATAGGACCAGAAACCATGTCTTCTACCTAATACATGATGGCTTGGTCTGGTAGGGTCTTAAATACTCTTAAATATTCATTTGCAAACTGACTATGATTTTATAAGAAACAGATGGCTATTTTAATTCCCACCATTTTGTTCAAATTGGTACAACACAAAGAACGACCTCTATGTTTAATTCTGTGTGCTGCTCAAGAAGTTGTTTGAATTCATTTTCCTGCTTTGGGTAGAAGATCAAAGAGCGGATAGGAACGCTTCTTTTGGTGGCTAGAACAAAGATAACTGTTGAGAGGAAACAGAGCTGTTTGATTCTTCTTTTTTTTGTTTTTGTTTTCTCTGCCAAGGAGAATGATCTTTGAACTGCTCATCTTTGCCTGTTTGTGGCATTGGTATTTCAAACCCAACACATCTTTCTCCTTAAACAGTAACTTCCTCCAGTAGTTTTGTTGAAAGTATCGATGACGATGACGGGGTACAGGCTCTGGGAAACCCTTTTGAACTCTGATTGAATCTTCCCACATTTGCCTGAGGCCATAAGCCTTTCATTATCACTAGACCCAAATCTCTGTTACTAGCCTAGCCCTCTGGTGAGGTATGGGCTCTGGGAGCCCCCTCCAGCTCTCCTTGAGTCCTTGAGTACAGGCTCTGGGAATCCCCCTTGAACTCTAATTAAATCATCTCATTTGATGAGGCATTTGCATGAGGCAAGTCTGTTACTACACTTCTTACCCTCTGTTACTAGACTTCCCACCCTTGAGCCTATCAAAGTATCAATCCACCATTGAACTGGCAGGCCCACCATTGTCTGTGGTCTCCATGTGGCCTCCCACCCGTAATCACTCATTGACCTCATTAACTCCTCCTGAAGACCCTCCCCAAACTCCTCCTCTAGCCCACCCCTAATTTCCTCCCATAATCTTCTGTATTAAAGACCCCATCCTGTCTCTATGTTTGTGAGAGCACAGCAGAAGAGTGAGAGTGTCATAGAATAGTGGGAGCTTCACAGAATAGTGAGAGCGCCATAGAATGACCTAGCACAGACTGTGTCTAATGCAAGCGAACTTTTAATAAACTTTACTTTTCTTTGGCTGAGAGAAGACTTGAGTTGAATTCATTCGGCAGGACCCGGTGTGTTGGTATTTTGGAATCTCCGTGCATCCCTAAATCTTAAACATTTTATATGGTTTCCTGACCTCAACATTTTATGAAAATCTCTGTTCCCTGACTGGGAACCATAAAATGAGGGCTAGGCTAGTAACAGATTTGGGGCGAGCTATAATGAAAGTCTTATGGCCTCAGGTAAATGCCTCATCCAGTGGGAAGATTCAAGAAGAGCTCAAGGGAGTTCCCAGAGCCTGCACCCCATCAATAGGAGATGTTTAATGATTTTTTTACTTGAATATAAAAGCCAGGTTTTTTTTTCTTTGAGGGGGAGAAGGTAGTCCAGAGAGGAGGAAGTAGGAGAGGAAGAAGTGCACAAGCTGGGCAAGGTCAACCATCAAAAGGAAAAAAAAACCAGGCACATAAACGTAGACATGGATATATAAAGAGAGGGATAAACTGATTCTGTGGGTATGAAGATAGAGTTGATCTGGGCTTATTGATAATGAACTTTTGTATATTTTGTTTTTGTAAGGGAGGGATGTGACTTTGGATAAATGCACAGTGAATGGCACATAGTAGGCACTTAATTGAATTTATTTATTGGATTGGATACCATTGGATTGATCTGAGAGATGTTATAGAAATGAAATTAATGGGATACACAAGTGCATATGGGGTGTGAGGGAGAGGAAAGAGTTAAGAATGACACAGAAATTAATAGCCTGGGTGACTGAAAGGATGGTGGTGCCTTCAGAATTCTTGGAGATGAATACAACTATTATTAATAATAACTTATTATAAGTTTATTAAAAAAGTGAACTTTTGTACTCTTTACTTTGACTGGGGGTAGGGGGATGTAGTTACCATTCTATATTTAAGATATCAATTAGTTCTTTAACCTTTGTTTAAAGCTGTGCAATTGACTTTATCTTTAAACCCCAGAATTTTCTGAACCTTAATTTCCTCAGCTGCAAAATGAGAGGTCAACTTAAGTGACTTTTAAAGGTTCCTTCTAACTCAAAATCTATGACTTTATGATTGATGGAGTAGGGATGTCATAAAGTGTTTTAACAGTTCTGCCTTCTATGGCCTGATAAAATTTACAAAGCACTTTATTCAGAACAACCCTGTGAAATAGCCTGGGCATGTATCTTTGCTCCCATTTTACAAATGAGGAAATTTAGGTGAAATGACTTGCTCAGGATTAACAGCAACTTCTTAAGTACTAGTTTAAATCCATATAACCCTGGATAGAGGTCAGGCGTTCTTTCTACACCAAACTACCTCTGATGATAGTTGGATATGCCCCAGCTGCTGGAGAATTTTCCAGATGTCATGTCTAGCCAGTTTTTAGAGCCTGGGGTTTTGCACTGGGGGCTCCGCATTAAAGGTGTGAGTAGAGGGAAGAGGGAATGATTTTTCCCACTTTGCAACTCTTGGAATTGCTTCTTTGAGTTTCAAGTTTTGAGAGTATAGTAACTGAAAAGAACGTACATTGACTATGATGTCCCATCCCATGCCTTTTTTTAGCCACATCACAGCATAAAAAAACCTACCAGGCCTTCCCCTGCGCCCCGCCCCCAAGGGCTGCTCAGTCACTGCTAATTTACTCTGGGTCCTCCAGATGGGGAATGGTTCTGCCCGCTCTCTCGAATCCCTAAGAATGTATGCAGTTAGAGGTAATTTGATTCTCGGTCATTTCTGGCCAATGATAGCATTCTACGGATGAAGAGGAAAGAGGCTAAGACGTGCGTCTTTTTCTGCTCACTAGGGACCAGGAGGGCAGGGCTTCATTTGTCTCGAGCGGGTGGAAGGAGGGCATCTCTGTCGTGACCCTCTCACGCCTTCTTCTTGTTCCTGGCCCCGTGGAGTCGAAGCATCACGCGGCAAGTGGGCTGTGCGCTGCTGGCACCACTGGTGGCTGCCTGGGGCTCTCGCTCCCTCTCTCGCTCGCTCTAGTTCGGGTGAAGCCTCGTGCTGCAGCAGCTCCAGCCGCGGCGCACAGATATCGCCCTTCAGGACACAGCATGGCCAGCCAGCCGGGAGCAGCCGAGCCCGTTTCCTCCCAGGTACATCGGATGGGGACATAGGAAGATGGGGAGAGGGGTTTGGCGGTTAAGGGAGATTTAAGCTCGCCCAATCATTCAAGCTCCAATCATTCTTGCCCTTGCCTTTAACCTCTCTGATGCAGCCACTCTTACACCCATCCTAGCTTCCTTGCGCTGCATTCACCGGCACATCATTTCTTCCACATTTCTTGGCCAGGGTACCCCTCCCCGCCCTTTGTCTCTTTCCTCTTACCCCTTAAAAAAAAAAAAAAAAACCTTTTCAAATCGCCCTCACCTCCCTACGCCTATAGCAGTAAGCAACAAAACCCTGTAATTCTGTGACATCCTTGCTTGTCCACAAGGTTAACTCTGGTGTGTGACTGGCTCCCAGTTAAGCTCTGCTGAAAGCAGCTTTTTGTGGGGGTGGAGTGGGATGGAAACGTGATGAATCTCCGAGGTGGCAGCCAGAAATCCCCACCCCGGTGGTTCCCGAGCCTCTGGCGCGGTAAAATTTTCCCACACCTGTCAGTAGATTTAGAATTCAGGGCATTGCCTATTGCTTCTGTAGGTTCCCTTTCTCCCACTTCCTCCCCCCTTTCCCTCCTTCCCTTCCACTGTTGCCTGTCAGTCATTGATTTAGGAATCTCTAGATCCCCTGATTCCTTTGAAGATCTCCTAACCCCACCCCTGAAGAGTAATAACCAATTTTATTTGCTTTGGAGTCCTGTTTCCAAAAACGCCTCCTAAAAAAAAAAAAAACGCCTCTCTTTCATTGTGTCCACTTTCAAAGGTAGGTCTGGGATTGTGTATGTCTTTATTATTGATTTGGTTTCCATGAGACTGCATTCAGAACTACTGGCCTGGAGAAAACAGAAGCAAATCAAAAAGCCACCACATCCTTTTCCACTCTCTCTATTGTGTTCCAGTGTTTAAAAGACCGAGTCTTTCCCAAGAGGATGCTGGTGAAATTGTTTAAGATCCTAATTGAAACCATTTATTCTGATATGAGAAAACCAAACACAAACCTGGCTTCAGCAGAGCAAAACTTAAAATGTAACAGTCCCACAGAAGCCAGAAGAAAAACTAAATAAATATGGACTGTTCTGGAGTGGTGGCAGCCCTGGTGGTTGAGTTGGCAGGATATAGAGAGTCAGTGGAAGCATCACAATACTAGGTGGAAATGAGAAGATAGAATGAGTGTTGGAGGTTTAATTTTGCTTTATATTTCTACTAAATAGTGTTTTCTAATTTTTATGGATTCTCCATGCTTTGATTGTGCTGGGGACTGGACCTTCTGTGAAATTTTTGCTTTGGCTTTAGCTAATTGGATTCTGATTTCTTCTTTTAGGACTGTAATTATGAATGTTCTAAAGGATGTAGTGGGACAGGAGAACTAAAGCAAATGGTAGAAACTTTTAAGGTAAGATGCTTCCAAAGGCTAGAAATCTGAAATATTACAGTATGCCCATTTCTTGAGATGTGGGCACATTTTCTCTGTGTAGTCAAGCAGTAGTTTGGAGTTGCCAACATATAAAAACACTAAATCCATTATAGGTCTCAAAATTAAAGTTTTGTAGGGAGTCATTTTGGGGTAACCTATTCAAAATGCTTCAAGTTATGTTTCGTTTCTTATTTAAATAAACATTTTTCTTTGCAAATTAACTAAATAAATTTTAAAAAGGATTTTACCTGGTTACATAATGAATCTGATTAAATTAACCCTTGCTACTTAATCCAAGTCAAATATATGATTATTGTTGTTTACTCATGTTTGACTCTTCTTCATGACCCCATTTGGCTTTTCTTGGCAAAGATACTGGAGTGGTTTGCCATTTCCTTCTCTAGCTCATTTGACAGATGAGGAAACTGAAGCAAGCAGGCTTAAGTGACTTGCCCAGGATCACACAGCTAGGTGTCTGAGGCCTGATCTGAACTCAGATCTGAACTCAGAAGCATGTCTTCCTGACTCCAGGCCTGGCACTCTATCCACTGCACCACTTAGTTGCCACTATTATAAGTCTTAGTTTTAAATTTGAAATAATATTTTAAAAGCAAAACCATTATAATTTTTTTCCTTGCCACCCTTTTTTCAAATTTTTGAGTTCTAAATTCTATCCTTTCCATCCTCCTTCCTTTCCCCTACCCCTGAGACTGTAAGCAATCATAGGTTATATATGTGCAATTATGTAAAACATTTCCATATTAGTCATTTTGTACAAGAAGACTCCAATAAAAGAAAAAATGAGAGAAAGTGAAAAATAGCATGTTTCAGTCTGTATTTAATCAATATCAGTTCCTTCTCTGGAGGTGGTTATTATGCTTTATCATTAGTCCTTTGGGATTGTCTTGGATCATTGTATTGTTGAGAACAGCTAAGTCATTCACAATTCTTCATTGCACAATTTGCTATTACTGTGTACAATGTTCTGGTTTTGTTCACTTCACTGTGCATCAGTTCATTTAAGTCTTTTCAGGTTTTTCTGAAATCATCCTGCTTATCATTTTATCTTATTTTATTGCTTTTTGGAGGGGGAAGGCAGGGCAATTGGGGTTAAGTGACTTGCCCAAAGTCACACGGCTAGTTCAGTGTTAAGTGTCTGATGCCGGATTTGAACTCAGGTCCTCCCGACTCCAGGGCCAGTGCTTTATTCACTGCACCACCTAGGTGCCCCCTTATTATTTCCTATAACCCAGTGATATTCTCTTACAGTCATATACCACAGTTTGTTTAGCCATTCTTTAGTTGATGGGCATTATTTTGATTTCCATTTCTTAGCCACCACAAAGAGAACTGCTATAAATATTTTTGTACAAAAAGGTCTTTTTCAGGGTTTTTTGGGTGTCTTTGGGATATAGACCTACTTGCTCCTTTATTTTTAAAGACCTTATCTACCTAATCGGATTTTTTTTGTGAAGATAAAATGAGGAAATGTATTTTAAATTTGATTGAGATATATAAAATATCCTAAAATAATGTAGTGGTATTTTATTGTCTATTATATGAGGGATACACCTAAAGTCAAAAAGACTCTTCTTCCTGAGTTCAAAATCTGGCTGAACCACTTACTAGCTGTGTGACTCTGGACAAGTCACTTAACCCTGTTTGCCTCAGTTTCCTCATTTGTAAAGTGAACTGGAGAAGGAAATGGCAAACCACTCTAGCATCTTTGCCAAGAAAACCCCAAGTGGGATCATCAAGGGTCAGATATGGCTGAAAAACGACTGAACAATGAAAAACACACGAGGTCCTTTTTAAAATTTGGTATCCTGGGGTGGCTAGGTGGTACAGTGAATAGAGTGCTGGCCCTGGACTCAGGAGGGCCTGAGTTCAAATCTGACCTCAGACACTTAACACTTACTAGCTCTGCGACCTTGGGCTAGTCACTTAACCCCAATTGCCCTGCCTTCTCCCCTCCAAAAAGCAAAAAAAAAAAATTAATAAATAAAAAAAATTTGGTATTCCTCTTAATGTTAGTTTTCTATCCAAGGATACCTCTAGCACAGGAAGGACAGGGTAGGAACAAAGGTAGAATTCACTTCATTCCATTTTGCTTTTTTCTTAAGCAACTTTATTTAATAAAGAAAAATAAAATGGTTGTGTATGAGAATCTAATATTACCAATTAGTATTTGTAATTAACTGTGAATTTTAATGATACAAGTGATTCTTGTTCTCTCCACTGGTTGCAGCAAATAACTGAAATATGCAAGCCTCTGTAACCCCATATTGCTTACTATAATGTTATAATAAAAATAATGCTAATTATGATGTTATTTTTTTGAAGGGGTGCTCAAGAAATGTCTGCTGGTATTAAACATACCAAATCTTAGACCCGTGACACTCTGGGGATGGAAAATATTCTTCTGTGGAATTCAAATTCGTGACATACAACAATGCAAAGAACTAAAGAGAAGCATAGAGGAACTAAATAACCATTTGAGGAACTCTTAGAGGCCTAATTTTGAAGAAAAAAAAAGAAACTAGTATTCAGAGAATAAAGTGAAATACTGGGTAGACAGAATTAATGGCAGATTTGAGTATGAATGTAGGTCTTCTACAGATTTCTGTTCAGGTATTCTTTTCAGCACCCCACTATACTTTGTGGCCTCGGTGACTTACTCTGTCTCTGTCTGTGTCTGTTCCTCTATACAGACATATATACATAGAAATGTATACATATATGTGTATGTGTGTATATGTGTATGTATACACATATACACACCAGTGTTTTCAACCAAGAGTTCTTTTCCTGCCATGTGTTTTCCCCAGCACTTTTCTTTTCATAGCATCTGATTACCCAACCATTCATGATGAAATAGTAAAAATTTTATTTCTTATATAGCCTGCTCTGCCAATATTTTCCCTGTGATTTCACAGTCCACTCATTTCGACATTCCAAATTTTTCCAGAAGCATATGGCAACAAACATGTAGACTGTAATCTGAGCAAAGCACTTGAAGCATCTGAAAGAGATAGATTAATTATACAGGAGAAAGTGTCTTATTACAACTACTTTGAGCTAGGGAAGGAAATCTTTTCTTTTTTTTTTTGCTTTTTGGAGGGCAATTGGGGTTAAGTGACTTGACTAGTAAGTGTTAAGTGTCTGAGGCTGAGATTTGAACTCAGGTCTTCCTGCCTCTAGGGTTGGTGCTCTATTCACTGCGCCACCTAGCTGCCCCATAGGGAAGGAAATCTGAGGATGTTTGAGCTAGAAAAAGTGAATTTCAGAGACAATCTAGTCCAACCCATGATTTTTGCAGACAGTAAAAAGGAGGCAGAGAAGTTAAATTGACTTGCTTGAAATTAAATAACCAATAAGTGACCTTCAGGATTGCAACTTTGGATTCCAAACCCACTGTTCTTTCTCCTATATACCTTGTTAAAGTGTAGGAAGAAAGAACATGACTTTTAAGAACATTAAAAAAAGATTTCCAGATTTAGAACTGGAAAGGAACTGGAAATTCATCTAATTCATTTGCCTCATTCTATAGGTGAAGAAAATGAAACCCAGAGAGTTGCTTAAAAGGCAATATGGTTAGTAAATAGCAAAGCCCAGGTACTCAACTTCAAACTTGGTTCTCTGGGTCTGGAGTCAGGAAGACCTGAGTTCAAACTTGGCCTTAGACTCTGACTAGCTGTGTGACCCTGGGCAAGTCACTTAACCTCTGTTTGCCTCAATTTCCTTGACTGTAAAATGGTTATAATAATAGCACCTAATTTCCAGGGTGTGGTTGTGATGATCAAATGAGATAATGTTTGTAAAGTGCTTTGTACTATCCTAGGCACATAGTAAGGACTTAATAAATGCTTGTTTCCTTCTTTCCTTTTCATTATGCCAGACTAAAAGTGACATGTAGATTTTTTGAAAGAGGTAAATGATCGCTTACTGAAAACTTATTATGCATTATATCTTTTCCCAAGAGTTTAAAAGTGATTTTACTGTCCTTCAATGAATGTTTTTGGTTTACTTTTGAATTTAACTAAAGAATGTAAGCTATTTATTTAGTTTTATTTTGTTCCTAAACAGTGTCTTCTTTGAGCTCCAATATAATTCTGTAGTATTGTCTTTAGGACTGAAGGAGACTGCTGATAAAGGGAACTGCAATTTTGGACTAGATTCTAAAATCATATCCAGATCTCCCTCTCCTTAGGAGGTATTTAAAGTCTAACTGAAAAAAAATACCACCTCCCTAAGATAGCTTCCTCCTTGCTCTAAGGATTTCCTTCTTTGGATGTCACATGATACTTTCCTTTGCAAGTATCTAATGCATTTCTTTTGTACTGTTATCAGTTTTTGTGTCTGTTCCCCCTCTGGAATGTAAACTAAATGGGAACGACTCTGCTTTTTTTAACCTTTATATCCGTGGGACCTAAATTATGTTTTGTATACAGCAGTTTCTTAATAAGTGTTTGTTGAAATGTCCAAGAAAATAGAGATTTACAGAACAGATCAGTTTTCTAATTTACAAATAGATTATTTTAATTATTTGTTTCCAAAAGGAAGTACCAAGTGATTTTTTTCTATAGCATATTTTTCTAATAGATTTCAAATGTGATTTGATAATTTTTTGACGTCTGACCTAGATTAAAGTTTGAGAAACTTACCATGGGCCCATAGGGTGTAATGGAAAGGGCTCTGAATTTTGGGTTAGGCTTAGTTTCTTAGTGCTGCTGTTAACTGGCCTCTGGCCTTTATACAAGGTATTTAACCTTTCCCCACTCTCAGTTTCCTCATTTGAAACATAGAGAGATTGGAATAGATGATTTCTAAGACTCTTTCTCTTCCACAATTCTGTGATCCTATGATTTGATTGCGTGAAGTAGCCAGACACCCAAGTCCAAAACCAACCTCACCCACAAGCTTTGTGACTCTGGATAAATTACTGAATCTCTTCTTGCCTGTTTCTTCATCTACAAAAATGAGACTAATATTAGCATCACCTTACCTTCCAGGATTGCAGTGAGATTAGATTAAAAAGGTATTTCTAAAGCACTTTGTAAAACTTAAAAGTGCTGTGTCAATGTTAGTGAATTCTATAAAAAAGCAAAAGCCCATTATTATGCAGTATTCCAGGTTCCCCTTTATTAATTAATGGTTTAAGCTGTCCCTCAAGCTATGGGAGTCAAGACTGGACCAAGATTCATACTATCGTAATAAAAACAACTTACACTTGTAGAATGATGTTAGGTTTCCAAAAGCAATTTCTTCACTGCAGATCTGTGGGGTAGATAGGCACTATTCTTATCCCTACTTTACAAACTGCAGGAGAAAGTTAATCTGACATATTTAATGATATGTATAACCTTTACTGAGCTGCCTGGTAACTATGCCTAGATGATAAGCAGTACAAGTAAATGCATGCAATTAGAATCATTTTTGCACAGCCCAACCAAGTCTTTCTGGGTTCAGCTTTGGGGAGGGAAGAGGATAATAGGACTGATTAGAATACTTGTCTGCTGTGCCATAGAAGAGCAAACTTCCCCAAGAGGTCAATTCCCTTAACTCCTTCAGCTCTGGAAACCTGGAAGCTATAAGATTGAGTCAGAATCAAAGCTCTGCAATGAAGCAATTGTTCCTATCCCCTTTTTTTCAGACAGAAAAACAAGTGGGAAATTATATGAAGTGGGAAACTGCTCTGAGTCCCCCCTCCCAAACCCACCAAGAAGAGATTCTTTTGTTTTGTTAAGCAGACACCTGATAAAAGGGTCTCTTCCAACTAATAACTTCTTTTGTATCTTAAATTCGAACATAGTGCCAGGTGTTCGGAAATCCGTCTGACAATATAAATTCAGGGAATAGGCATTTTGATGGGGGTGGGAGGCGAAAGGGATGTTCATGGCTGCCCTAAGGCTATTTGGAAGTATCAGTTAAATTCGCTTTTGAAGGGTGCTACAGTGGTGGGGCTGCATAGAATGAGAGAATAGCATGTGACTGTTGGGTTCTGGGGGTGGGGGAGTATAAGGAAGCGAGATTTTGTAGAGAGGATAGTGAGAAGTGATAGAAAATGGGGGGGGGGCACAGAAAAAAAGGAGTATTAGCATGTTTCCAAAGATAAATTTCACATAGAAATTTTGACCAGAGCAATTTAGTTTCCCTCCTCTTTATATTCAAGGGTGGTGAGTACATTTATCTTGAATGCCTGTGTATTGAAGGTAGTTTGTTGAATGCATACATATTATGTAAAGTATCTTCAGATAGAGGGACCAAACCATATATATTTTATAGAAATCTGGGGATTCAATGGGAGGCGGGGTAATTTAGGGTCTTTTTTTTTAAAGCATATTGCTCAGAATCACAGAATCTTAGAGGTTGAAAGGAACCCCCGATGTTAGCCAGTACAAACTACAAGAATAGGAATTTCCTCCAAAACTTCCCCGAAAAGTGATCATATACCTCCAATTGAAGATGTTCAGTGATGAAAAGTCAGTCAATACACATTTATTAAGTGCCCACTATATGTTAGGAACTGTGCCAAGTGCTGGGATGCAGAGAGAAGCAAAAAGCAGTTGCTGCTCTCAAAGATATTGCCGTCTAATGCAATGTGTAAATACCTATGTTCGAACAAGATGTATACAGAATAAATGATCAGCAGAGAGAAGGCACTAGCCAGGATGAAAAGAATTGGGAAAGGAAGCCAGGGAAACTAGGAGATGGAGATGAATAGACAGAATTTCAGGTATGGTCACTTTGATAGCCCTTATCACTTTAGGACAGCTTTTCTTGTTAGGAAGGTTTTTCTTCTCAGAATTGAGCTGAAATCTACCTTTCTGTGACATTTAACCATTGTTGCTAGTTCCGCCTTCTGGGACCAAGTAGCAGAATAATTGAAATACTTCTCCTACTGGATAACCTGTCAGATACTTGCAGATAGCTATCTGGTCTCACCTAAGGCTTGTCTTGTCCAAACATCCACTTCCTTTAGCAAATTCACACATGCTATATAGTCTCTAGTGTCCTTACCTTCTGGGTTGCTCTCTGGATTTGCTTCAGCTGGTCAGTGTCATGACATTAAAATGTGGTGCCTATAACAGAACACAGTGTTTCCAATACTGTCTGCCCAGTACTGAGTACAGTGGAATGATTGTCTCCTTGGTTCAGGACATTATGCCTCTAATGATGAAGCCTAAGATTCCATTAGTGGCTGCCATGTCACACCGTTGACTCATTGAATGTGCATCTCTGTAAGGCCAACTTTGGGAGGTGGGAGTAAGAAGGGCAGTCTATGTCCCAAAACACATCTAGCCAAGACACATCTTCCTTTTAGGGTCAGAAACTTAATCGATGAGAAATTATCTTGAATTTGGGGGAAACGAGCTGAACAAAATAATAAATACTGAGATGTACTTAGGATATGGTTGTTTTACGTTGTTGAAGGGGTGAGGGGAAATAGAGGGAGAAATAAATTAAAGATAGGGCCATCTTGCCTTGCTAGATTATAATATTGTGGGGCCTCTGGGTAACGAGAGGGCAGCACAAAGGCACTATGCTTTGAGATAGACAAGGGCATCTGTTACTTACCAGATTATTATTCTCCCTTCCCTTATCTGTTTTTTGGTGGGAAGGAGAGGCCTTCCAGCTTCTGTAGTCCTAAAGAGGAATTTCCTTCTGTATTTTCTACTTGTCCTGCTCACCCTGTTGTACAGGTCAGATGATGTCATTATTTTTGGTTTATGAACATAGTGGAATATCCTTGCATCTTAACTAATTTTTAAGCAAACATATTGTTCCCTGTGCCTAGAAATCTCTTTGCTTCCTTTCTTCATCCTCTTCATCTACCTGTTGAAGCTTAGGGGTTGTACGAGACCCCAAAATACCAACATATTGGGTCCTGCCCAATGAATTCAACTAGTCTTCTCTCAGACAAAGAAAAGCAAAGTTTATTAAAGGTTCGCCATAATGGGTAGAGACTCTTAAGGAGCCTAGGTATCTGAGGCTTGTTTGTATTGGACAAGCTGGCCAGAATAATCTGACACAGAGTGAGTATTTGCTAGATAATACTCATTCATGGAGGCAAGATGGGGTCTTATATACAGAAAGGTTGTGGGAGGGCTCTAGGGGTGGTCTAGAGTAGAATTTTGGGGAGGGTCTTCAGGAGGAGTCAAATAAGGTCAGATTCCAGTAATGAGATTGAGGGTGGAAAATAGCTGGCGATGACAGACAATGGAAGGCTAGGCTAGTTTCAGGGTAACACCTTTGGGTATAGATATTTTGGTAGGATCAAGGATAGGAGAGTAGCTGGATAATTGGAGGGTTAGGCTGGTAACAGTGATTTGGGCTGAGCTATAATGAAAGGCTTATGTCCTCAGGCAAATGCCTCAAGTGAGAAGATTCAAGGAGAGCTAAAGGGGGTTCCCAGAGCCTGAGACTCATCATACCCATTAATTTTTTTTTTTACTCATCTTAGAGCTACAAAGAGGACTGTAAAATCCAACTATCTGATCTGAAGCACAAATTCTATTTGTAAAATCCCTAATAAATTCTATTTATAAAATCGTCACCCATCCTTTTGCCCAAAGGTCTGCAGTACTTAGGAACCCACTACTCTGCAAAATATCCTATGCCACTTTTAGATAGGTCTAATTATTAGAAGGTTTTCCTAAATTTCTAAGTCCAGCTTTGACTTTCTGGAACTTTCTGGTGTTTCTAATGTTATACTTTGGACCAAGTAGCAAAAGTCTAATTTTTCTCTCATTTAAATACTTGAGGACAGCTTATACATATTCCTCCTAAATTTAGGTTTGAATATCCTTATTCCCTTCTAGGAGATTGAAAGCCACCTTATGTTATAATCCTGGTTGTCCTCCTTTGTTCAAGTTCTGGGCAGTCAGTGTTGCAAGAAAAGTGTGACACCCAAGAGTTCCAGTAAGATGACTGCATGAGTCATTAACAAGTCTAGCCTGCCTTCTTCATCTCAGAATAGCAACAGCTATGTCAAAGAAAATAAAGGATCCCCCCCTCCACCCCATCCCTCTCCAAAGCAGTAAAGAATCCTCATAGGGAAGAAATGAGTAAGCAAAAAAGAGGCCCCAGTACAATCAATTAACAAGCATTTTTGCCTATTATATGCTAGACACTGTGATTACAAATTTAAAAGGCATCTCTCTGCTTTCCAGGGAGGAAACAGCATGCTCCCAGATAAGTACATAGAGGATATAGGATAGAGTTCTAAGAGGTAGAGGTGAGAAGGGAGAACATTTTAAGCTCAAGGCTCAGTCTGTAAAAAACAGACAAACAAAAAAATAAGGAGATAGGAGATAGAATGTCCTTTGTGGGGAACCACAAGTAAGCAAGAGTGAAGAGTGTGTGCATGAGGACTTGGAAAGTATATTCAGGCTCCATGGATAGTCTGGAGCAAGACTGTGGAGGGCTTTTAGACTATGTTGGCCTTGGGGTAGTGGGGAGGAATATCAGTTTGGCAGCTCTGTGGAAGACAGATTGAAGAGGGAGAGATGAATGGAAAGAGACTGTTTAGGAGGTTATTAAAACAAGTCTAGGGAATGGTGATGAGGCCTGGGACTAGAGTACTTCTGTGAGTTGAAAAAAGATATAAGAGATATTGAGGAAGTGGAATTGCTGGAACTCTGACATACTCGTGTGTGGAGGCAGCACTTGGATGGTGAATTTGCAGGAGGAAGGAATGGTTTGACAAGTAGGGAGAGAACCATGATAAATATGTCACACAGGAGCCTAGGGAGGAGGGAATATATTGCACATTCTCCAATTTATTTATTTTAGTTTTCAACATTCATTTCCACAAGATTTTGAGTTACAAATTTTCTCCCTGTCTTTCCCTTACCCTTACCCCAAGATAGTGAGCCTACTGAATACCCCTTCCCCCAATCTGCTCTCTTTTATATCCTCCCCCATTACCCCCTAATTTTCTGGTAGGGCAAGATGGATTTCTGTACCCCAGTGCCTGTATATCTTATTTATCAGTTGCATGCAGAAAACAAGTTTTTTTTAACATTTGCTTTTAAAAGTTTGATTTCTGGCTTTACCCTTCTTGCCTCCTCACCCACCCCCACTGGGAAGACAAGCAATTCAATATAGGTTGTACAGGTGTAGTTCCGCAAAATGTTTCCATAGTAGTTATATTGTGAAAGATGAACTATATTTCCCTCCATCCTATCCTACCCCCCATTTATTCTGTTTTCTCCTTTGACCCTGTCCCTTTTCAAAAGTTTTTGCTTCTAACTACTGTCTCTCCCAATCTTCCCTATCTTCTATCACCCCCCCTGTAATCTCCTT
Source organism: Petaurus breviceps papuanus (assembly GCF_028583685.1). Classification (NCBI taxonomy): domain Eukaryota; kingdom Metazoa; phylum Chordata; class Mammalia; order Diprotodontia; family Petauridae; genus Petaurus; species Petaurus breviceps. The sequence continues at coordinate 3,818,313 of NW_027186523.1, read as the reverse complement.
CCCCCCTTCTTTCCTATAGGGTAAGATACCCAATTGAGTGTGTATGTTTGAGGAGGGAATATTTAGAAGTGGGGCTGATCAACACCATCATATGCTTGGGAGAGACCAAGAATGATGTGGAGCAAGAAAAGACTTTAAATATAGAAAAAGAAAGGTCATTGGAGAGAGCTGTTTCAATGACACTTTCAGGACAAATGAATGGGAGGTGAAAAAATGGAGACCAGTATCCACAGCTTTTTATATCAATTTGCATGTGAAAAGGCAGAAAGGTAAAAAAAAAAAAAACCCAAAACTTAAGGATTATGATAGTATCATCAAGTGATAGCTTTTTTTTTCTTTAAAGGTTGAGGGAGATCTGGGCAGCAGAGAAAGAGCCTTTGGGTAAGGAGGGGTCAGCCATCAGGGGTGAGAGATGATCAAGAGATAGGGGAAGGGATGACACAAATAGAAGGTGAAGATAAGGGCCGCATCCTCTGAAAATGGAGCAAAGGAGACGGGAATGACGTCCCCCAGTGAATGGGCAGATGAGAGTATTTTGTTCCAGTGCCCATGAAGGCAACTGAAGCAGGTGCTGTGATGTGATTAGAGCTTGGTGAGACATGGAGGACACAAGGTCATCACCCACTGCATCTTTTGACTGCATTGTCTTGACTTTTTTCTTGCCCTTGGACTTAATGACTCTGGAAGAGAGAGTGAGGCTGATGGCTTTGTGTAACTCTTTCTCACTTAAATCTGATTCACAAGCGAGTCAAAACCTGTGATGTCATTGGACCTCTTCAGAAATGAAGGACTAACAACCACCACCACAACAAAGAAGGATAGGGTGTGGTTGTTAAGATGCCTGCAAGTGTTGAATTGGGAAGGAGAGGGAACTTGTGAAAAATGGCGCAGAGTTTTGCAGTATGTATTTTTTCAGAAGTATGAGAATGAGGTGCTCTGTTTAGAGAGGAAGGGTGAGGTGATAGTGTTGGTGGCTTAAAAAGGGAAAGTTTGAAACAGCCACTGTTGGAACAGAAGGAAAGACTAAAATTGTGACAGCAGATATACCTCTGGACTATAGCAGAAAGGCCTCTATTAAAGGGGCCTTAATACAGAAACTGATGGGAAAACTAGATTGCAGGTTGTCAGGAACAGAGATTAGATTATTATCTTTTTTTTTTTTGCTTTTTTGGAGGGCATTTGGGGTTAAGTAACTTGCCCAAGGTCACATGGCTAGTTTTGTGTGTGTGTGTGTGTGTGTGTGTGTGTGTGTGTGTGTGTGTGTGTGTGTGTTTAAGTGTCTGAGGCTGGATCCGAACTCAGGTCCTCCTGACTCCAAGGCTGTGCCACCTAGCCACCCCTAGATTAATATCTTATACTATATACAAGTGTGGAAATAATCTAAGTATAAAAATCAGAAGAGAATGGACAGTCAAATTTTCATATTTATGGATAGGTGATACTCTCAGTCATGACAGAGAGAATATTAAAAAAAGACAAAATAGATGATTTCCACTGTTTTTTTTTGTTGAGTTATTTTTCAGTTGTGTCCAGCTCTTCATGACCCCATCTGGGGCTTTCTTGGCAGAGATACTGGAGTGATTTGCCATTTCCTTCTTCAACTAATTTTGCAGATGAGGAAACTGAGGCAAACAGAGTAAAGTTACTTTCTCAGGGTCACATACCTAGTAAGTGTCTGAAGCTGGATTTGAACTCAGATCTTCCTGACGCTAGGCCCAGCTCTCTATCCACTGTACCCCGTAGCTGATGATTTCTATTACTTAATATGTTAAAAATACAAATATATTTTGTTGATGTCTTTTTCATATATTTCTATAGACCTTCTTCCTTCATCTCCAGATCTGAAGGGAGCTTGTAACAAATAAAATTAAGTACCACCAATTAATATTGTGACCTTGATTGAGACTCTGTCATTCTGTCCTAGAATCCCTGAGCCCCTATGAAGAGGCAGGGAAGTATATGAATCAGTATCTATTTTCTGAGATCAAAATTTTTTAAAGTTGCTCACAGTTTAGCTTTTTTTTTTTTTTTTTTGCACATAAAAGGCCCTTTGGGATATGTGCATAATAATGATACCACTGGGTCAAAGGTTATGTTTAATGACTTTATGAATGTAGTTCCAATGACTGTTCAGAATAGTGGGATAATTTTCACAGCTCTACTAACAGTGCATCAGTGCCTGTTGTCCTGCAGCCACACTCACAAAAACACTGTCTTGTTACTGATATCTATCAGTGAAGGAGCGACTTCTCGACTGTTTTCTATGGCTCAGCTTGCTGTTGTGATTATACAAGTTTAGTGTCACTATTCTTTTCATTTACTTTACCATAGTCATTATAAATATTGATGTCCCGGTTTTATTTCCTGTACCTTGCATCAGAAGACATATTTGTCATTTCTTCTAGTATAATAATGTTGTGTCATGTTCATGAATCACAATTTGGCACACAGTTTTTTAATTTAACTGTTTAGGAGCAGTGTACTTTGGTTTTGGTGGTGGTGGTGGGGTATTCATTGAGATGTGCCTGCTTGGTCAGAATTAAAAAAAAACTATCAATAAAAAGATTGGGTATTATTAGGTTAATTATTGTAACCCTTGTTCTAGGACCTCATTCCTGACAGAATGGGCCTAGGTGTACTTTTAAAAAAAATTAATCTACTTTTATTTTCAACATTCACTTCCAAAAGCTTTTGAATTTTACATTTTTCCCCCTTCCCTGAGATGGGTTTATTTTACTTATATTTATACATATATACACACACATACATATACACATATGTGTGCATGTATGTATACATACATAGAAACACACATATAGATAGATGTAGATAGTCATCTTCTATGTGGGGAGGGAGGATTAGTTTAGCAATATGTAATTTATTTCCACTGAGGCTATGCTAAATAAAGAGTCTTTATTTCCTTGTGTTAGATGTATATGTATGTATACACACACACACACACACACACACATATATATATATAGCCTTTACATATATATTCATATTAAAATATTTTCATATTAGTTATATTGTAAAGAAGAATTGGGATCAATGAGAAGAACCTCAAGAAAGAAGAAAAAACAGAACTGCAACAAAAAAGAGAGCAAATAGTATTCTTCCATCTGCATTCAGACTCCCTAGTTCTTTCTCTGAAGGTGGATGGCATTTTTCATCATGAGTCTTTTGAAGTCGTCTTCGATCCTTTCATTGCTGAGAAAGCCAAGTCTGTGAAAGTTAGTCATTGCATAATGTGACTGTTACTGTGTACAGTGTTCTCCTGGTTCTGCTCACTTCACTCAGCATTAGTTCCTATAAATCTTTACAGGTTTTTCTGAGGTCTCCCCACTCATCATTTTTTATAGCACAATAATATTCCATTACACTTATATACCACAACTTGTTCAGCCATTCCCCAATTGATGGGTATCCCCTCAATATCCAATTCTTTGCCACCACAAAAAGAGGTGCTATAAATTTTTGTACCTGTGGGTCCTTTTCCCATTTTTATGATCCCTTTTGGATATAGATCCTAGGTGTCCTAAAAATTTTTTTTCATTGACTTAAAAAATTCCAAACTTAACAAACACCAAATAAAATGAACATTTCTATATACATAGTGGAACAGAAAAAGAGGATTGTACATGCAACTGCAAATTTCTGTTATGTACAACTTCCTTTTATTTTAAAATTTATAATATATCCAGTATATAACTTTCAAAGCTTTCTGTCCTGCTTCTCTGTGATTCCCACTGACTTTCCTTCTGTTCTCTTCTGTTCATTAAAAAAATGTTGCAAAAACCATCTTTTTTCCTTTTTGGCAACCTCATATCTAGCTTCTCCTTCTTCCCACCTACCCTCACGTTGCAAAAAGCAAGACGGGCAGAAGCCTTGAAACAATACAGTCAGGTCAACAAATTCCTTTCGTTGATTATGTTCCAAAATGTCTTTCTTATTTTACATTTTGAGTCCATCTCTAGGTATGTTTTTTTGAAAATCATTTATCTGGTCTGCTACTCCCACCCATGTGGAACCTAGGAACTGTAGTTACAGACACTTCTCTAAGTGTTTAGCAGCTCCCTTTATAAGCCTTCCAACTCACCAAGCTTCAAAAACATAGAAGAGATTTTAGATATATAGTAAAAGAAAAAGAAAGAATTCACATCTGACCCATAGAAAGCTGAGAAACTGTTTCTCTCCAGGAATTTGTAGAAAGTCTGTGACTTAACAGCAGTAAACTTAGTGGGGCTCCAGCAAAGATCAGGTAGGCTTTTTGTCCCATACCTTGATGTTTCTTCAGTGAATTGCCCTCTCAAAATGTTGCTTTTTCCAGGGGTTCATCATCTCTGGGTGGCTTCTCCACTGATGTTTAACTCTGCTATGATCCTCAGTGCCACAAGGTTTTCCAAGCTTCCTGTCTTCATTCTTTTCTAATGGTCTGATTTCTTTTCTTGACCTGTGCTGTTTCTCCGAAGCTTTACCTAAAAGCATGAGGGTAAATGCAGAGTAGTAGTGTTGGTGCATGTGCAAATGTTTTCAAGTTTTATGAGTTACACATTAATAGATCATTTCCTATTTACTTGGTCAGCATCTCTAGTTGTAAAGCCTCATCCTGCTGCTGGTCTTGCCTCTTAAGCCATCTTCTACTTGGGGATGGAGGATTAGTTTAGCAATGTTATTTACTTCTACTTATGCTATGCAAAGTAAAGAGTCTTTATGTCCTTATGTTACAGATGGCTTTCAGCCCCTCAGTAGGGATTGCCATGATTTCTTTTTTTTAAATCAAATGCCTTATTAACTTCTAGTTTACATCATTTCTGCAAGATTTTGAGTTACAAATTTTCTCCCTGTTTTTCCCCTACCCACCACCCCAAAATAGTGATCCCACTGGATATCCCCTCCTCCAGTCTGCTCTCTCCCATATCTTCTCCCATATTCCCTCTGACTTTCCAGTAGAGCACGGTGGATCTCTATGCCCCAGTGCCTGTGTGTCTTATTTCCCAGTTACATGTAAAATAATATTAATAATAGTATGTATATATATATATGTGTATATATATATATATTTTTTTTTTTAAATTTGATTTTAAAACTTTGAATTCCAGATTCATTCCTTTCTTCCCTTGTCACCCACCCTTACTGGGAAGATGAGGAATTAGATATAGGTTGTACATGTGTAGCTATGCAAAACATTTCCATAGTGGATATATTGTAAAAGTCTGACTATATTTCCCTCCCTCCTATCGCAACTCCCACTTGTTCCATTCTTTACTTCAATCCTGTCCCTTTTCAAAAGTGGGTGCTTCCAACTTCCCTCCCCCCCCAATCCTGCCCTCCCTTCCATCATCTCCCCTCTCATCCCCTTACCCTTTACTCTCCTGTAGGGTGAGATACCCTAGTTAGTGTGTATGTCATTCCCTCCCTAAGCCAAATGCAATGAGAATAAGGTTGACCCTTTTGCCTTCCTGTTCTTCCCTACCATTGTAACCATTTTCCCTTGCCTCTTCTATATGATATAGTTTACCCCATTTTGTCTCTTCCCATCTCCTCTCATTATATTCCTGTCACCTCTTAATATCACCATTTAAGTATCATCCCTTCCTGTTAAATTGGTCCTGTGCCCTCTATCTATGTATACCTGTACACATATATGCACACATTCACATATGTATTCATGCGCCCATATACCCTCCTATATAGACATATATGTGTATGTGTGTGTGTGTGTGTATACTATTTCTATTCCCTTCAACTATTTTCATACTGAGAAAAGTTTCATCAGTTACAATTATTGTTTTTCCATGTAGGGATGTAAATACTTCAACTTTGATAAGTTCCTTATGTTTTCTTTTTCCTGTTTACCTTCTCATGCTTCTCTTGCTTCTTGTATCTGAATGTCAGATTTTCTTTTCAACTCTGGTTTTTTCATCAAGAATGCTTGAAAGTCCTCTATTCCACTGAATGACCATATTTTCCCCTGAAACATGATACTCAGTTTTTCTGGGTAGGTGATTCTTGGTTTTAATCCTAGCTCCTTTGACTTCTGGAATATCATATGCCAAGCCCTTTGATCCCTCAGTGTGGAAGCTTCCAGATCCTGTGTTATCCTGATTGTGTTTCTACAATATTCAAATAGTTTTTTTCCTCGCTGTTTGTAACATTTTCTCCTTTATCTTGGAATTTTGGAACCTGGCTATAATATTCCTAGGAGTTTTCTTTTTGGGATCTTTTTCAGGAGGTGATTGGTGGATTCTTTCAACCTCTATTTTGTCCTCTGGTTCTAAAACATCAGGGCAATTTTCCTTGAGAATTTCTTGAAGGATGATTTCTAGGTTCTTTTTTTGATTATGGCTTTCGGATAGTCCAATAATTTTAGAATTATCTCTCCTGGATCTATTTTCCATGTCAGTGTATTTTCCCATGAGATTTTTCACATTGCCTTCTATTTTTTCATTTGTTTGGATCTGTTTAATAGAATCTTGATTTCCCATAAAGTCACTAGCTTCCATTTGCTCAAATCTAATTCTGAAGGAATGATTCTTTTCAGTGAGCTTTTGAGATTCTTTTTCCATCTGGCAAATTTGGCCTTTTAAGGCATTCTTCTCCTCATTGCCTTTTTGAGCCTCTTTTGCCATTTGAGTTAGTTTATTTTTTAAGGTATTATTTTTTTAAGTCAGGTTGTTGACTCTCATACCATAATTTCCTTGCATCATTCTCATTTCTCTTCCCAATTTTTCATCTTATCATCACTTCTCTTATTTGGTTTTCAGAATCCTTTTTAAGCTCCTCTATGGCCTGTAACCAGCTTGTATTTTTCTTGGAAGCTTTTGGTGCAGGACTTCTGACTTCACTGTCTTCCTTCTGTTCAATTATTTGATCCTTTTTGTCCCCAAAATAGGAGTGTAAAGTTGGGTTGCTCTGCTTGCTTTGCTTCCCTCATTTGCTCATGTTGCCATTCAGTTACTTGACTTTTGAACTTTTTGCCACAGTTGGACTTTGCTACCAGACAGGAGAGCTTCATCCCAATTGCTGGGGTTTTCTCAGCTGCTGAAGGTATTAGTTGGGTGCCCTCCCTGAAGCCTCCATGTGCTCTGGCAAGCTGGTCACACACCCCAGTACCTCAACCCTAGACTGCAATCCAGATCCAAGCAGGTTAAAGCAAGAGTGATGTATCAGCAATGCAATATTCACAATGCCTATGGCAATTATAAATATGCTGATGTGGTTATTAATCACATAATATACCAGGCTCTCTATATGGGGGATAAAGCTAGAACATTTATTAAAATACCAAGACTGAGTCCCCAAACCAGAAAGTCAAAGCCATCAGAGTAGTTATGAAATTGGCACAGGTAGATAAAGTAGAAACCACTCACATTCTCAAGCCTTTAAAACAGAACAGGCTACCTCAGACAAAGGTTTTCCTCTCCCCACTCACAGCAACTACTCAGCATCCAGGAAGCATGCTCCTAGCAGCTCTGGCCCCTGGCAGTCCTCAGCAGGAGTCCTTAGCAATTCTGGCTGGCTCAAAAAGGGGTTCACACCTCCACCTCCACTTGGCACTACTGCTATCACTGTTGCTGCCTCTGCTGCTGCTGCTGCCGATGTTGCTGCCACTGCCAGTCACTGCAGGAACTCTAGCTTGGCTTCCGCTTCCTCTTGCCCCACCCCTTCCTGCTACATCAGCAAGTCCAATGGGGCATGGAAGATCTTTAAATCCCACAACCCTTACAAGTGATTACTCCTCAGACTGGTTGCTTGGTCCCCCCTATAATCTGCAGGCCAGGAGCTGAAGCTGCCATGTGGCTACAGCTGCACAGCCACTGCACCTCAGCCACTTCTTGTCCCAGGTGCAAAGGCCGACCACACTCCCAAACTACTGGATCCCAAAGTCCACACTGCACTGACCTCTCACTTTGTCCTTAGCTTCTATGCGTTGATAATTCTGGAAACCTCCATAGCTGTTGGTTATCTGAAGTTCCTCCAGCCTGCAGCTGGTCAGGTTTGCCCTGAGTCTAAAACCTCAGGTTCGTGCAGGGCTGGGGTCAGCTCCCAGAGCACTGTGCTGGCCACTTCCTGCCAGCTTGCCGGGCTGTCCTCAGCAGACGATTAGCTTCTCTATGTCATTTTGTGGGTTCTGTAGCTCCAACGTTTCTTCAGAGTCACCTTTTACATGAATTGGAGGAGTTGGAAGCCAGAGCCCCATGGAAGTCCTTTTTCTACTCCGCCATCTTGACCAATTACCATGATTTCTGATACATGAAGCTTTGTGTTGTTCAGTCTTTCAGTCATGCCCATCTCTTTGTGACCCCATGGACCACAGCATTCTAGACTCTTCTATCCTCCACCATCTCCAGAAGTCTGTCCAAGTTCATGTCCATTGTTTCTATGATACTATCTGTCCAGCTCACCCTTTGCCATCCTTTTTTCCTTTTTGCCTCCAATCTTTGCCAATAACAAGGTCTTTTCCATTGAATTCTATTTGTTCATTATGTGACCAAAGTATATGAATTTCAGATTTAATATTTGTCCTTCCAATGAATAGTCTGAATTAATTTCTCTAGGTTTTGACTGATTTGATCTCCTTGCTGTCCAAAGGACTCTAAAAAGTTTTAATACTGTCTATTTTATTTCATATAACCAACCAATTACCAAATCTTGCTGTTTATACTTTCACAACATCTTTCACTTCTAATTAATTTTCTTAGCCACCCTCACTTCTCACCTTGATTATGGCAACAGTCTCTCAGTTGGTTTCTCTGCCTCAAGTCTCTGATTACTCTATTCTACCCTAGACTTCTTCCAAAGACATTTTCTTTAAGTACAGTTTGGCCATAGGATTCCCTACTTAGTCAAGTAGCATCCAGTTGCCGGTAGGATAAAATATAAATTCCTCTGTTTAACTTTTAAAGCCCAGCACAGCCTGACCCCAACCTAACTTTGCAGGGGCATTGAACATTAATCTTCCACCAGTGCTCTGGGATCCAGTCAAACTAGACTTCTGTTTGTTCCTCACACATAATATTCCATCTCTCATCTGTGTGCCTATGCACTGGTTGTACCACGTGCCTGAAATGTACTCCCTCCTTAAATCTAACTTAGAGTCTCTCTCTTTCTTTAAGGTGTAACTCAAACACCTTTTTCTGTATAAAGTCCTTTCTGTTTCACCTAGTCTGTTTCTTCCTAAAGTACCTTGTATTTAACTACTATGTGTATATTTGCATTTATTTACTTTATATAAATATATTTGTATTCATTTAATATGAAATTTCTTCCTTCCTTCTTTCCTTCCTTCTGTTTCTCTCATTAGAAAGGAATTTCCTTGTGACAATATATTTTTTCATTCTTTTACACATATCCTGAATATCTAGCACACTGCTTGCCACATAGTAGACTTTTTACAAATACTTATTGAGTACTTGACTGATAATACTTGGAGTATTGTTGCAGAGAAATCATGGATTGGTTGCAAAATACATTCATGGAGGGAATATGGACATTTCTGAGATGCTGGATCCATCAAAAGACTGAAATAGTAAATACTTGCAATACTTGCCATCAAATGTCATTGTGAGGATCTGATGAAGTTTACATTAGTAAAGTATTGGAAGGTAATAGACTTGGGAAGGAGAAAAAATAAATGCTTGTTAATTTAAAATTAAATACTCTATTTAGGGTGAGTATCAAACTGACCTGTTGATAAGAGAAAATTAGACATTTTATGTAAATGCAAAGCCCTATATTTAAAAATAAATTTTTAGCTAAATATCTAGGAGAAAAGTAAATTGGAACAAAAGGTTCCAGAGAGGTCAATAAAGAATCATGATTCTTTAAAAATAAGTTAATAAATGTAAGTGCAGGTAGGTATCAACAGGCTGTCATTATTATTATGCAACTTACTGGCAAACATTTGCCTAAGGTGAACATAAAGTCTTTATTATGTTTCTTTGTTCTTGTTTTTTTCTAAGGAATATTGAGTTCCTCATTATGTATTGAACCATCCTTAGAGTTTTTGTCTGTCTTTAATATTGTCAACTACAGGAAAACCATGATGACTATATAAAGACAGAGGCCCTTTTTTCCTTAAGCACTTTTTCAAATCTATTTCATTTCAGAATTGGTCTAAAGGCATTTTTATTGTTAGCAAGTTGCAGTTCACTGACTTGTGTTAAATGTGTAGTGAATAGGGATTTTCATCACAGAATCCTCCCTCAGATCTAGACTGAATCTCACCCTGTTCTCCTTGTCTATATTAGTGTAAAGAACAAGTATTGGATGAATATGGGAATTAAACCTTTTACTCACTCTCATGTGAATTAAAATAATTGCAGTCACAGTGATAGCACATGTGGCAGGCTATACACACATTGCTGCAGTCACTTTTGCATTTATATCAGCTTACTCAGCTAACATTTTCAACTTTACAAGAGCCAGTTTTATGATTAGAAAAATGCATTGTAAAATGAATGTAAGTACATTTCAAAGTACTGTCATTAGAGATGTCTTTTTTCTTCATTTGCTTGGGTACAGATTTGAAATTTTATTGTATGGGGAACACTCCCTGGAGTAAGAATCTTTCTCCTTCAATGCACCTCCTCACCCTGTAGAATAAATAGGTGACTCACTCATGGTTCCCCTGCTAGAATATGTTAGAGAAAGTACTTGAACTCAGGCTTTCTTGACTCTATTCACCTGTCAATTATTTCATCCATGATGCCTTTCTGAGATAATTTTATTTAAAATAGTTTTATTTAATTTTATTTAAAATTACTGAGGATAATTGAAGGTACTGCATTCTGGATATTGTCCAAGATTCTAAATAAGTAGTCAGGAAGGTATATAATGCATATACAAAAAAATTGAATGAATCTATAGGCATGAGAGGTTTTCTGAAAGATATTTTTGTAGCAAGAAAAATTCTGTTTTGATGGTACTGTTTGTTAGGACCACTTGCTATGATCTGAGGTACTTTGACAATGTAATCCCTTCAGTTCTATGTAATTACAATGAGCTTTTAGAAGCAAAGGCAACATTCCACTGTGTAATGAAAACAAATTAGAAAATGGGAGGCCAGGATGGTAGAGCAACTCAGCTGAACTCTACCAACATTCCCCTCCAAACAACTTTAAAATAATGTGAAAAATCAAATTTTGAGAAGAAGAGTCAACAATAGGTCGGGGTGAACATTTTTCCAGTATTAGATAATTTAGGAGGTTAATGGGAGAGGTCTCTGACACCGGGGTCAAAGCTTGTAGCACCAGTGGTGGGCCTTGAAGACAGCCAAATGAGCATAAGCATCAGTTTCAGGAGCTCTCAGCCTAGAGAAAGTAAGGGGTTTGGACAGTTCGTCAGAAAGATTACAGGGGAAACTTTGCTGGCACTGGGTGTAGCTTGCACTGACATTGATTGCCAACTCTATTGCCCATACACAGTTCTGAATTGCAGTTAAGCATTAGTCACAAGGGAACAGGGATCTGTTGTTGCAGTACCAAGGCAGAGAGGAGCACTAGAGCTTGCCTTGGAGAAAGAGCTGAGTACTTGGTCAGAATATCAAGGCCAAGATCTTGTGACTGCAGGGGACTTCCTACAGAGAGCAGTCATTACACCTCTCCTCAGATCACACAATCTTGGAAGCAGGGGAAAATTGCAGACTCCTAGAACTAACTCTGTAAACAGCAACGTAAAAGACTCTTGAGGCTTAGGGCAGTACCTTCCCATTTGTAAGTGAGCAGAGTGCCATTTTAGCATAAAGTTCAAAGTCAAGAAACAGGCTGGGAAAATGAACAAACAACAACAACTTGACTATAAAAGGCTACTACAGTGGCAGGAAAAACTAATACATAAACTCAGAAAACAATATGTAAAGAGCTACAAACGAAGTCTCAAAGAAAAATGCTTATTGGTCTCAAGCTGAGTAAGAATTCCTGGAAGAGTTAAAGAGACAAAGAATGGTAGAGAAAAAAATGGGAAAAGGAATGAGAGTGATGCAATGTTAAAGAAGCTGAAGGGTTGGAATGTAATGTTCCAGAATGCTTAGGAGCTAGGATTACAACCAAGAATAACCTACCCAACAAAACTGAGTATAATCTTTCAGGGGAAAAAATTGTCATTTAATGAAAATAGAGGACTTTCAAGTATTCCAATGAAAAGATGAGAGCTGGGTAGAACATATTTCATTCAAATACAAATCTCAAGAGAATCATAAAAAAGTAAATGTGGAGGAGAAATCCTAAGGGATTCAATAAGCTTAAACTGTTTACATTCCTATTTGGGAAACTGATACTTGTAACTCCCAAGAATTTTATGATTATTGGGGCAGTTAAAAGCAATCTACATAGTTAAATGGCATGAATGTAAGTCACATATGTTGGAATGATCTCAAAAAGATGAAGGTATGAAAAATAGGGATTCACTGGGAAAAGGAGGAAGGCAGAGGTAGAATGGGGAAAATTTTATCATATAAAAGAGGTATACAAGGAGGTGCTTTAGCAGTGGAAGGGGAAATGGTGGGGTAGTAGGCACATCTTGAACCTTACTCTTTTTGGAATTGGTTCAAAGAGAGGAGAATACACCCACATGCACACACTCAGTTATAGAAATCTGATTCAAAAAGGAAAGACAAGGGGAAAGTGATAAGCAATATGGTGGGGTGGAGGTGGGTGAGGGCTGATTAAGGGAGACAGTGGTGAGAAGCACAACAGACATTTGGGAAGGGACAAGATAAAGAGAGAGAAGTATAAATAGAAGAAAATGGGATTTTGGGCAATACTCAATAAACATTACTGTGAATGGGATGAGACTACCCATAAAATAGAAATGGATTACAGAATGGATTAGAAACTAGAATCTAATAATATCTTGTTTACTAGAGAGGAAGGGAATAGAAACACACATACAGAGTTAAAATAAGGGGATGGAGCAGAATTTATTATGCTTCAGCTGAAGAAAAAAAGCAGGGGTAGCAAACATGATCTCAGACAAAGTAAAAGCAAAAAATACACCTATTGAAAAAAGATAATCAGAGACATTACATTTTGCTAAGAGGTGCCATGGATAATGAAGCAATATAAACATTTTTACAGCAAGTTTCTCTGATAAAGGCCTTATTTCTCAAATAAACAGGGAACTAAGGGAGGGGGGAGCCAAAATGGTGGAGTAAGGCAGACATTCAGCTGAACACTCCCAAATTTTCTTCAAAATTACTTTAAAATAATACCTCAAATTGGATTCTGGAGTGGCAGAACCACTAAAAGGGCATGTGTGTGTGTGTGCATGCACATGGGTGTGAAACAATTTTCCAGCCTAAGATAACTTATAAGGTCAGCAGAAAAGGTCTGTTTCACTGGGGTGAGAATGGAGGGCAGACCAGGGCAGGCCAATCTGTCACAGACCACATAAGCTGGCAAGCCAGCACCAGGCCTTGGGGGTGACTGAATCTGTGTATTCAGCTTCTGGAGCTCTCAGCCCAAAGACAGTAAAGGGGTTGGACAACTGGTCAGAAGGAGATTTCAGGGGACCATTTCCTGGCTCTGGGTACAATACTGTTGCATTGCCCATACACAGTACCAGAGCATTAGAAGGAATGGGGACCCTGGTCACAGTTCCAGGGTGAAAAAGAGTGCTTGTGATCATACATAGACCAGAGCATAGGCCAAGAGAGCACCTCTCCTTAAAGGATTATACCACCCTGGAAGAACTAAAAACTTAAAGATGATCCCCTCTTTTTCTCCCCCTACCCCTGAGCTAGCTATGAAAACAGCAGCACAAAAAACCTGAAGCTTGGGAGAGTGCCCACCTCAACCCCAATAGCAGAGCCCAACTTTAACATCAAATTAAAAGTTAAAAAATGTATGTGTTGGCTGGAAAAATGAACAACAAAAAATGAACCTGACCATAGAATGTTACTGTGGTGAGAGGGAAGGTAAAAACACAAACACAGAAAAAGACAACAAAGTCAAATCCTCAAAGAAAAATGTGAATTGTTCTTAGGACCAAAAAAGAAGTCCTGAAAGATCTCAAAAGGAATTTTAAAAATCAAAAGAGCTAGAGGAAAATTGAAAAAAAAAAGAATGAAGTAAGAAAATAATAAAAAAAAATTAGGCAACAGTTTGGTCAAGGAGGTGCAAAAATTACTTAAGGACATACCTTAAAAAATAGAAGAGATCAAATGGTAAAAGAGGCACAAGAATCCATTGAAGAGAACTCTTTAAACAGCAGAATTGATCAAATGGAAAAAGAGATACAAATGCTCACTAAAGAACATAATTCCTTTAAAATTAGAATTGGGCAAAAGGAAGCTAATGACTCCATGAGACAGCAAGAAACAATCAGAATAAAAAAACATGGAAAAACAATAGAAGAAAATGTGAAATATCTCATTGGAAAAACAACCGACATGGAAAATAGATCGAGGGGAGATAATTTAAGAATTATTAGATTACCTTTAAAGCCATGATCAAAAAGAAATTATTTCTTTTCTTTTTTTATATTTCTTTTTTTATTTTAATTTTTTTAATTTATTAATTTGTTTGTTTCCTTTTAGTTTACAGGATTCAATTCCACAATTCCTTGAATTTCACATTTTTCCCCCCTCCCTCCCCTCCCCACCATGGCGGCTTATAGTCAAGTATAGGATCTGTAAATACTTTCACTGGTCAGGTGAAAGGATTGTAAGGACGGATAAGTACCAGCTGGAATGAAAAATGATAAAGAGGACATAAAACCCAATAAGAGAACGAAAAAGATCAGATATTTTGCTTCCACCTGGATATAAACTTAGTTCTTTCTCTGGATGCACATTTTTCTCTCCATCATGCGTCTTTTGGGATTGACTTATATCCCTGCATTGCCGAGAAGAGTCCAGTCTATCAAAGTTGGTCATCATACGTATGTTGTGTCTGTAATTGTGTACAAATTTCTCCTGGTTCTACTCTTCTCACTCAGCATCAGTTCTTTTAAGCCTCTCCAGGTAAATATGAAGACTGCCTGCTCCTCGTTTCTTATAGCACAATAGTATTCCATAACATGCATATACCACAACTTGTTCAGTCATTCCCCAATTGATGGGCACCCCCTTAATTTCCAATTCTTTGCCACAACAAAAAGAGCTGCTATAAACATTTTTGTACATATGGGTCTTTCTCCCATTTCTATTATCTCTTTGGGATATAACCCTAGGAGTGGTATTGCTGGATCAAAGGGTATGAAAGTATTTATAGCCCTTTGGGCATAATTCCAGATTGCTCTCCAGAAAGGCTGGATCAGTTCACAACTCCACCAACAATGCATTAGTGTTCCAGTTTGCCCACATCCTCTCCAGCATTTGTCATTTTCCTGTTTTGTCATCTTAGCCAATCTGACTGGTGAGATGTGGTACCTCAGAGTTGATTTGCATCTCTCTAATTAATAGCGAATTAGAGCATTTCTTCATGTGCTTATAGATAGCTTTAATTTCTTTCTCTGAAAACTGCCTGTTCATATCCTTTGACCATTTATCAATTGGGGAATGACTTGTATTCTTATAAATTTCACTCAATTCTCTGTATATTTTAGAAATGAGTCCTTTGTCAGAGACATAGGTTGTAAAGATTCTTTCCCAATTTCCCATCTCCCTCTTAATCTTGGTTACATTGGCTTTGTTTGTACAGAAACTTTTCAATTTCATGTAGTCAAAATTATCCATTTTACATTTTATAATGTTCTCTAATTCCTGTTTAGTCATAAAGTTGTTCACTCTCCACAATTCTGATAGGTAAACTATTCCTTGTTTTAGCAGACTGCTTACAGTATCAACCTTTATACCTAGATCATGAACCCATTTAGACTTGATTTTGGTATATGGTGTTAGATAATGGTCTATGCCCAGTTTCTGCCATACTATATTCCAGTTTTCCCAGCAGTTTTTGTCAAATAGTGAGTTCTTATCCCCAAAACCAGGGTCTGGAGGTTTATCAAACAATAGATTACTGTAGTCATTGACTTCTGAATCTCGTGTGCCTAATCTATTCCATTGATCCACTCCTCTATTCCTCAGCCAGTACCAAGTAGTTTTGATGACTGCTGCTTTATAGTACAGATTGAAATCTGGTAAAGCTAGTCCACCTTCCCTAGCATTTCTTTTCATTAATTCCCTTGATATTCTGGACTGTTTATTCTTCCAAATGAATTTTGTTACTATTTTTTCTAACTCTATAAAGTAGTTTTTTTGTAAATTAATTGGTATGGCACTAAATATATAATTTAATTTAGGTAAAATTGTCATTTTTGTTATATTAGCTCAACCCAGCCATGAGCAATTGATATTTTTCCAGTTAGTTAGATCTGACTTTATTTGTGTGAAAAGTGTTTTGTAGTTATGATCATACAGGTCCTGGGTTTGTTTTGGCAGGTAGATTCCCAAATATTTTATAATGTCTACAGTAACTTTAAATGGGATTTCTCTTTCTACTTCTTGCTGTTGAATTTCATTGGAAATATATAGGAATGCCGAGGATTTATGTGGGTTTATTTTATATCCTGCAACTTTGCCAAATTTATTTATTGTCTCAAGCAGTTTTTTACTTGATTCTCTAGGATTCTCTAAGTATATCATCATATCATCTGCAAAGAGTGATAGCTTGGTCTCTTCTTTGCCTAACTTGATTCCTTTGATTTCTTTCTCTTCTCTAATTGCTACTACTAACATTTCTAGTACCAGATTGAATAAGAAGGGTGATAGTGGACACCCTTGTTTCACCCCTGATCTTATGGGAAATGCTTCTAGCTTCTCCCCATTACATATAATACTTGCTGATGGCTTTAAATAGATGCTACCTATTATTTTAAGGAAGGCTCCATTTATTCCTATACTTTCTAATGTTTTTAATAGGAATGGATATTGTATTTTGTCAAAAGCCTTTTCTGCATCTATTGAGATGATCATGTGGTTTCTGCTAGTTTTATTGTTGATATGATCAATTATACTGATGGTTTTCCTAATATTAAACCATCCTTGCATTCCCGGAATAAATCCTACCTGATCAAAGTGTATTATTCTTGAGATAAGTTGCTGTAGTCTTTTTGCTAGTATTTTATTTAGAATTTTTGCATCTATATTCATGAGGGAGATTGGTCTATAATTTTCTTTCTCTGTTTTATCTCTTCCTGATTTAGGTATCAGTACCATATTTGTGTCATAAAAAGAATTTGGTAGGACTCCTTCTTCACTAATTTTCCCAAATAGTTTGTAGAGTATTGGAATCAATTGTTCTTTAAATGTTTGATAGAATTCACTAGTGAATCCATCTGGCCCTGGAGATTTTTTCCTAGGGAGCTGACTGATGGCTTGTTCCATTTCTTTTTCTGAGATGGCATTATTTAAGTAATTTACTTCCTCTTCAGTTAATCTGGGCAACTTGTATGTTTATAAATATTCATCCATTTCCCTAAGATTGTCAAATTTATGTGCATACAATTGGGAAAAATAATTCCTAACTATTGTTTTGATTTCCTCTTCATTGGATGTAGATTCACCCTTTTCCTTTTTGATACTCATAATTTGGTTTTCTTCTTTCTTTTTTTTTATCATGTTGACTAAGGTTCTATCAATTTTGTTGGTTTTTTCATAAAACCAGCTCTTGGTTTTATTTATTAGTTCAATAGTTTTCTTAATTTCGATTTTATTTATCTCTCCTTTTGTCTTCAATATTTCTAATTTAGTATTTAATTGGGGATTTTGAATTTGTTCTTTTTCTAGGTTTTTTAATTGCATGCCCAATTCATTGAGCTCCCTTTTCTCTAATTTAATCACGTATGCACTTAGGGATATAAAACTTCCCCTAAGAACTGCCTTTAATGCATCCCACAGATTTTTGTATGTTGTCTCGTTATTATCATTCTCTTGAATGAAATTACTGATTGTTTCTATGATTCCTTGTTTGACCCACTCATTTGTTAGGATTAAATTGTTTAATTTCCAATTAGTTTTTAGTCTGTCTTTCCCTGGCCCTTTATTGCATATAATTTTTATTGCATCATGATCTGAGTACGATGCATTTAATATTTCTGCCTTACTGCATAGAATTGTGAGGTTTTTATGTCCTAGAACATGGTTAATTTTTGAGTATGTGCCATGAACTGCTGAGAAGAAAGTATATTCCTTTTGATCCCCATTCAGTTTTCTCCAGAGATCTATCATACCTATCCCCTGTAAAATCCTGTTCATCTCCTTAACTTCTTTCTTGTTTATTTTGAGGTTGGATTTATCAATTTCAGATAGGGGGAGATTAAGGTCTCCCACTAGTATAGTTTTGCTATCTTTTTCTTCCTCTAATTCCTTTACCTTCTCCTCTAGGAATTTAGATGCTACACCACTTGGTGCATATATGTTAAGTAGTGATATTGCTTCATTCTCGATGGTGCCTTTTAACAGGATATAGTTTCCTTCCTTATCTCTTTTAATTAGATCAATTTTTGCATTTGTTTTATCTGAGATAAGGATTGCTACCCCTGCTTTTTTTACTTTAGCTGAGGCATGATATATTTTACTCCAACCTTTTACCTTTACCTTGTGTGTATCCCTCTGTTTCAGATGTGTTTCTTGTAAACAGCATATTGTAGGATTATGATTTCTAATCCATTCTGCTATCCATCTCCATTTTATGGGAGAGTTCATTCCATTCACATTTACAGTTATGATTGTTATCTGTTTCTTTCCCCTCATCCTATTCCTGCCCCTGTTACTGTTCATATTTTCCCTCCCTTTTCCCTTCCCCCCTTAATAGTTTTCCTTTTGACCACCACCTCCCTCAGTGTTCCCTTTTCCTCCCCTTTCCCTCCCTACAAACCACTCCCACCCCCCTTTTGTAACCCTTTCCCCCTCCTACTGCCTGTAGGATATTGTTATACTTAATGAAGTATGCTATTTTTTCTTCGCATCAAGAATGACAGGAACAAATCTCATGTGAAGCTCCTCTCCCTCCCCTCTTTCCCTCTAAAATGATACTTTTTGCATTTCTTCTCTATAGCGTCCTATGCTTAACTGGTTGTTATTCCCTCCTTGTACCAGAACCAATGAGGGAAAAGCTCATATGCTTCCCAACACCCTCCCTTTTTTTCCTCTGCTATACAGTTTTTATGCCTCTATGAGTGGCATAATTTACCCTTTTCCACTTCAACCTTTCCCTTTCTTCCATTGCAGTCCCTTTGTAGTCCTTAACATGATTTTTAAAAAATCATCATTTTGTGTATTTTATAGTCATTCCCTCTACTTGTCTATAACCAGTTTGCTCTTATCAAATAGCAGGGTGTGTGTGTGTGTGTGTGTGTTCTCTTTGTTTACCTTTCTAAGTCACTGTTGCATCTCGTAATTGGAGGTTGAATTTTCCATTGAGTTTTGGCTTTTTTATCAAGAAGGTCTAGAACTCTGTTATATCATTGAATGACCATCTCTTTGCCTGGAAGAATATGCTTAGTCTCTCTGGGTATGTGATCCTTGGTTGTAACCCGAGCTCTTTTGTCTTCCTGAAAATTGTATTCCGCTGCCTCCGATCTTTCAGTGTAGAGGCTGACAAATCCTGTGCAATCCTCACTGTGGACCTCGATATTTGAATTGTTTCTTTCTGGCTGCTTGAAGTATTTTCTCTTTTATCTGGTAGTTCTGGAGTTTGGCCACAACATTTCGAGGATTTTTCAGTTTGGGATCTCTTACAGCAGGTGTCCGGTGGATTTTCTCGATTTCTATTTTCCCCTCAGGTTCTAGTATCTCAGGGCAGTTTTCCTTAACGGGCTGTTGAAGAATGTTGTCCAGGCTCATTTTTTCATCAAAATTTTCTGGTAGGCCTATATTCTCAGATTATCTCTCCTGGATCTGTTTTCCAGGTCAGTTAATTTTTCTTTGAGGTATTTTACCTCTTTTTCTAATTTTTCATTTTTGTTGTTTTGCTTGGCTAATTCTTGGTTCCTCATAGAGTTATTTGTTTCCATTTGGTTAATTCTGGTTTTTAGCAAATCATTTTCCTTGGTTAATTTTTGAAGCTCCTTTGCCATATCATACACTTTTCTTTTTAGAGAGATGTTTTCCTCATTATAATGTTTTTCTAATTCTGCTATTTTCGTTTTGAGAGAATTATTCCTTTTGTCTTCTATCTCTCTCATTTTGTTTTCAAAGTTCCTTGATCTCATCTAGGAGAGCCTTCTGTGCTTGGGACCCATTCCCTGTTGAAGTTCCATCTGTGGGTGTGGAGTCCACATTGTCTCCCTCTGAGGTTGGTTCCTCCCTCTGAGGATAGTAGGACTCCAGAGTCTTTGTCTTTGTAGTCTGCTTTCTACCCATTTTGAGGCTGGGTCCTAGCCACGCCCTTTCTCTAGGATCCCAAGCCTTTACTGTAGAGGGTTTTGCCCTGGGCAATAGTTACTATGTTTTCAGGGTCAGAGGGGGGGTTTGGAGCAAATGGGGTTCACTCTGTCATCCTCGTCTTTGGAGGTCCCGAAAGGGGCTTTTTAAAAAAAATTTCTGGGCTATGAAGTGGTAGCCCCAGGAGTGTTTGCTGTCCAGTACAGGGGCCCCTGTATTTGCTTCTTACCTTGCTCTTTTCAGTCCCAGACCTTTGGTGATAGGCCTGGTAGTGGACCTTGTGGTTGGTGGGAAGACTTGCTCTCAGAGTTGATCAGGCCCCTTCCTGGCCTGCATCTGCTGGCCGCGCTGCACCTTTCTGGCCTGCATCTGCTGCGCCGCGCTCTGTGCCTTCCCGGCCTGCGTCTGCCAAAAAGAAATTATTTCAAGAAATTCTCAATGAAAACTGTTTTGATATTCTAGAACTAGAGGATAAAATAGAAATTGAAAGAATCCACAAATCAACTCTTGAAAAAGATCCCAAAATGAAAACTCAGGAGTAGTATAACTAACTTCCAGAGCTTCCAGGTCAAGGAGAAAATATTGTAAGCAGCCAGAAAGAAACAATTCAACTATCATGGAGCCACAGTCAGGGTAACACAAAATTTAGCAGCTTCACATTAAAGAATTGGAGGTATGATATTACAGAGGACAAAGGAGCTAGGATTACAACCAAGAATAACCTATTCAGCAAAACTGAGTATAATCCTTTGGGGGGGAAATGGTTATTTAATGAAATGGAGGACTTTTCAGGCATTCTTTTTTTTTGTGGGGGGGGAGGGGAAGAAGGGAAGGAAGGGTAACTGGGGTTAAGTGACTTGTCCAAGGTTACACAGCCAGTAAATGTTAAGTTTCTGAGGCCAGATTTGAAGTTGAGTCCTCCTAACTCCAGGACTGGTGCTCTATTCACTATGCCACCTAGCCACCCCTTTTGAGGCATTCTTGATGAAAAGACCAGAGCTGGATGGAAAATTTAACACTCGAACACAAGACTCAAAAGAAACATAAAAAGGTAAAAATGAAAGAGAAGTCATAAAGGGATTCAATGAAGCTAAACTCTTTTCATTCCTACATGGGAAGATAATACTATAAATTCTAAGAACTTTCTCATTGTTAGGGCAGTTAGAGGTATATATAGAAAGAGGGGATGGATGTGAATGGACTATGATGGGATGATGTCCAAAAAAGTAAATTAAGATATGAGAAAGAGGGATGTGATGAGAGAAGAGGGAAGGAAGAAGTAGAATCAGTAAATTATTTTGTGTAAAAGAGGTGCAAAAGAACTTTTACAGTTGAGCGGAAGATGGGGGCTAGTGGACAACACCTGAATCTTACTCTCATCAAAATTGGCTCAAAAAGGAAATAATAGACACACTCATTTGGGTATAGAAGTCTATCTTAATTTACAGGGAAGTAAGAGGGAAGGGGGATAAAAGGGGGGCTCATAGAAGAGTGGGAAGATTAGGGGAGGTGGTGTTCAGAAGCAAAACACTTTTTTTTAAAAAAAGTAATTGGGGTTAAGTAACTTGCTTAAGGTTACATGGCCAGTTATTTCTGGGTGTGGTGCTAAGTATCTGAGCCCGGATTCGATCCTCAGGTCATCCCGACACTGGGGCCGGTGCTCTTACTCACTGTGCTACCTGGCTGCCCCAGCAAAACACTTTTGAAGTTGGACAGGGTGAAAGGAGAGAGAGAGAAGTAGGGGAAAAATAGAATGGAGGGAAATAAATAATAATCATAATTGTGAATGTGAATAGGATGAACTCATAAAAACAGAAGTGGATATGAAAGTGGATTAAAAACCAGAATTCTACAATATGTTGTTTATAAGAAACTTGAGGAAGAGAAACACACAGAGTAAAGGTAAAGGTATGGAGCAGAATCTATTATGTTTCATCTGAAGGAAAAGAGGGATAGCAATCATGATCTCAGAAAAAGCAAAAGCATAAATAGATTTAACTAAATGAGGCAACCAGGGAAACTATATTTTGCTAAAGGCAACAAAAGAAAATTAAGTAAAATGAATACTAAAGATATATGGAGCAAATGGAGTAACACCTAAATTCTTTTTTTTGGGGGGGAAATGGGGGGAGATAAATTTTTATTTTCTAATTTATTTGTTTTTAGTTTTCAACATTCACTTCCATAAGATTTTGAGTTCTAGATTTTCTCCCCTTCCCCCACCCATGCAGTCTGATATAGGCTGTACATTATACATTCATATTAATATATATTCTTATAGTCATGTTGTGAAGAATTAGAACCAATGGGAGGGACCATGAGAAAGAAAAATAACACAAAAAAAGGGCAAATAGTATGCTTTGATTTGCACTCAGACTATAGTCCTTTTTTTTCTGAAGCATCCAAATTTTTAAAGGAAAAGTTAAGATCAGTTATAGGAGGAAATAGAAAATAAAAGTATAATAATGGGGGGCTTCAATTTCTCTCTCTCAAAACTAGATAAATCTAACTACAAAGTATACAAGAAAGAAGTTAAGGAGATGAATAGAATTTTAGAAATGTTAGATATGATAGACTTGGAAAAATTGGGAGGAAATAAAAAGGAATATATATTTTTTTCTCAGTGTTATATGGCACCTAAACAAAAATTGACCATGTATTAGGATATAAAAACTTCCTAACAAATGCAGAAAAACTTAAATGTAAAATGTATCCTTTTTAGAACATAATGCAGTAAAAACTACATTCAATAAAGGAATGTGGAAAAATGGATTAAAATTGATTGGAAACTAAATAGTAATCTAATCCTAAAAATGCATAGATCAAAGTACAAATCACAACAATGATCATTTCATTAAAGGGAATGAGAACAATGAGACAACATGCCGACGTTTATCAGATGTAGCCAAAGCAGTGCTTAGGGGAAAATTTGTATCTCTAATTGCTTATATGAATAAAATTGAGCAAGAGTAGCTCTATAAATTGGGAACATGACAAAAAAAACTAGAAAAACAAATTAAAAGTCACCAATAAAACGTCAAATTGGAAATCCTATAAATCAAAGGAAAGTAAGTAATATGAAATAAGAAAACCATTCAACTACTCAATAACTGGTTTTATGAAAAAAAAAACAATAAAATAGAGATCATTTTTTCATTTGATTAAAAAAAAACAACCAGTATCAAAAAATGAAAAGGATGAATTCACCAATGAAGAGGACTTTAAAAAAATCATTAGCTATTTTGCCCAATTATATTCCAATGAATCTGACAATCTGAAGTGAAATGGATGAATATTTACAAAAATGTAAATTGCCTAGATTAACAGAAGAGGAATTAAAATGCTTAAATATCTTTTAGAAATAGAAATTGAGTAGGCCATCAATGAACTCCCTAAGAAAAAATTACTAGGACCAGATGGATTCATAAGTGAATTCTACCAAATATTAAAAAAAAATTAATTCTAATGCTATATAAACTATTTGGGAAAATAGGTAAAGAAAGAATCCTTCCAAATTCCATTTATGATATATATGTGGTGATGATACCTAAACCAGGAAGAGGACAGAGAAAGAAAAGTACAGTACAATTTCCCTATTGAATATTGATGAAAAAATTTTAAATAAAATAGTAGCAAGGAGAGTACTTTTTGTTTTTTGGCTTTTTGAAGGGCAATTGGGATTAAGTGACTTGCCCGAGGTCACATGGCTAGTAAGTGTTAAGTGTCTGAGTCTGGATTTGAACTCAGGTCCTCCTGCTTCCAGGGCCAGTGCTCTATTCACTGTGCCACCTAGCCACCCACTATATCTCAAAAATCATGCATTCTAATCAGGTGGATTTACACTAGGAAAGTTGAGCCAGTTCAGTATTAGGAAAAGTATCAGCATAATTGACCATATCAATAACAAAACTGACAGAAGCCATATGATTATCTCAATAGATATAGAAAAAGCTTTTTGACAAACTATAGCACCCATTCCTCTTAAAAACACTAGAAAGCACAGGCATGAATGGAGCTTTCCTTAAAATGATAAGTAATATCTACCAAAACCATCAGCAAGCATTATTTGTTATGAGATAAGCTGGAAACCTCAATAAGATCAAGGTGAATCAAGGATTCCCATTATCACCCCTGTTCAATTTTGTACTAGAAATGCCAGTTATAACAATAAGAGAAGAAAAAGAAATGAAGTAATTAAAATAGTTAATGAAGAATCAAAACTATCTGTCTGCAGATGATATGATATATGTATACTTGGAGAATCCTAGAGAATCAAGTAAAAAACTAGTTAAAATAATCAAGAACTTCAGCAATGTTGCAGGATACAAAATAAACCCACATAAATCATCTGCATTTCTCTGTATTGCCAACAAAAACAAGCAGCAAGAGATAGAGAAATTCCTTTTAAAATGGCTATAGATAATATGAAATACTTGGGAGTTTACCTGCAAAAACAAATGCAGGAAAACAATTACAAAACAATTTTCACACAAATAATGTCAGATATGAACAATTGGAAAAATATTAATTGCTTATGGGTAGACTGAGCCAATAAAATGATAATTCTATTTAAATTAATTTACTTATTCAGCATTATACCAACCAGATTATCAAAAATAATTTTATAGAGCCACAAGAAAATAATAACAAAATTAATCTGGAAGAGCAGAAGAATCAAGGATATTAAAGGAATCAATGTAAAAAAATGAAGGAAGGTGGCCTGGCCCTACCAGATCTCAAACTGTATCACAAAGCAATATTTATCAAAACAATCTGGTACTGGCTAAGAAAAAGAGTGGTATATCAGTGGAATAGATTAGCTACACAATTATCGTAGTCAATGACTATAGTTGATCTAGTGTTAAACTCAAAAGATCCAAGCTTTTGGGACCAGAATTCACTATTTGGCAAAAACTGCTGAGAACACTGGAAAAGTCTGGCAGAAATCAGGTATATGCCAACATTTCACACTGTATACCAAGATAAGGTCAAAATGGTATAAAGGGATTTAGACATAAAGGATGATATCATAAGCAAATTAGGGGAGCATGGGATAGTTTAACTGTCAGATCTATGGATAAGGGAAGAATTTATGACCAAACAAGATGGAGAGCATTATGGTATGAAAAATGTATAATTTTGATTACATTAAATTAAAAGAATAATGCACACACAAAACCAATGCAGTCAGGATTAGAAGGAAAGCAGAAAACTGGGAAAATTTTTCACAAGTATCTCAAATAAAGGATTTATTTCTCAAATATATAGAGAACTGAGTCAAATATATAAGAATAGAAGTCATTCTGCTTTTAATAAATGGTCAGAATATGAATAGGCAGGTTTTGGATGAAAAAAATTAAAGCTATGTTTAGACATAAAAAATGTTCTAAATTACTACTGATTAGAATAATGCAAATTAAAACAGCTCTGAAGTAGCACCTCACACCTGTCAGATTGGCTGTGACAGGAAAGAAAAATGCAAATGTTGGAGGGATTATGGGAAAATTGGGACACCAATGGCACTGTTGGTGAAGTTGTGGACTGATCTAGTCGTTCTGGAGGGCAATTTGGAACTTTGCCCAAAGGACTGTAAAACTGCATACCCTTTGACTTGGCAATACCACTACTTAGGTTTGTATCTCAGAGATTTAAAAAATAATGAAAAGAACCAATATGTACAAAAATATTTATAGCAGTGCTTTTTGTTGTGAAAAAGAATTAGAAATTGAGGGGATGGATGCTTGGGGAATGGCTGAATAAGTTGTTTCATATGATTGTGAGAGAGTACTATTGTGTGATATGAAATGATGGGGATGGTGCCTTCAGAAAAAAAAAAAAAAAACATGGAAAGACCTGTATGAACTGATGCAAAGTGATGCTTATTGACTGACTACAGGTATTATTAACCCCATTTCTATAGATCAGGAAACTGAGACACAGGTTACTTATCTTGCCCAAGGTCACAGAGTTAATAAATGGCAGAGGTAGGACTCCAGCCCAGATCTCTTGAGTTTGAATTCAGTGTTCTTTTCAGTAGTTAGCAGCATACTTAACAGCCTACCATGATCTTAGATAGGTAGGTTCTCAGATAATAGACTTACAGAACTCAAAGATTTTATAGCTTTTTTTTTGGCAATGCTAATTGAGACCAATACCATGCAATCCAATCCAATTCAATAAGCATTCATTAAGGACCTACATGTCCTAGGTTCTGGCTGCAACCGATTAGGTGAATCCTCTACAGATTAATGTTCTCCCAAATACTCTCCCTACAAGTGATTCCTCAGGAGCTGTGTAGCTCTCTTCCCTCTCTAACAGAGTGTTGCTGGAATATCCAGGAGAATATGTGGAGGATAATGAAGTTGATAAGGGGCTAGGTTATGGAGAATTCTAAATATCAAATGAAAGAAAAGAAAATATCAAATGAAGGCATTTATATTTGATCTTGGAGGCCCCATGCCTGTAATTCATTCTCTCTTCTCTGCATCTTAGAACCCCTAGTTTTCTTCAAAGTTTAGTTCAATTGCAACTATCTACTTATAACCTTTCCTAACTTCTCCAGCTGCTAGTGCTTTTCTCTCAAAATTACCTTGTATTTACTTTGTGTAGACTGTGTACTTGTATTTAGAATGTTATATCTCCAATGATAGAATGGAAGCTCCTTGAGGACAGGGCCTATTCCATTTTTGTCCTTGCACTCCTAGTGCCTACTATAGGTTCTTATATATGTCAGATGCTAAATTAATTTGTTTGTTGGCTGATCAATTTGGTTTGGAGGGTCAAATCAAGTTCTTCAGTGACATTTCTCTTTGTCTTTATCTTCTGCATCAGATAATTGCATAACTTTGTAA
This sequence comes from Petaurus breviceps papuanus, assembly GCF_028583685.1. Taxonomy (NCBI): domain Eukaryota; kingdom Metazoa; phylum Chordata; class Mammalia; order Diprotodontia; family Petauridae; genus Petaurus; species Petaurus breviceps. The sequence continues at coordinate 3,791,133 of NW_027186523.1, read as the reverse complement.
TTTCATGGTGGTCTTAAAAAAAAGTACTTAGGTACTCATATATATGTACTATATAAGTAGTATATATACAATATACATAATAATGTAGTATATATAGTATATATAATATATAGGCATATATTATGTACTCATATACATGTACTATATACATATATAGAACATATATAGTACTATAATACAAGATGACCAACTGGCCCATTCAAATAATGTTTCTTGTTGTTTTGTGGGTTGATAAAACCAACTCTATCAATTCTCTTGTTTGTCTCTCCAGGTAGAATTTGAGAACCACCTTTCCATTTAGCTTACAATTTCTGTTATTCAGCTGCTTTAGTTAGCATCTAAGTGGCTCAGTGAATAGAATTCTGGACATGGAGTCATATGAATTCAAATCTAATCTCAAACACTAATTGTGTGAACCTGGACAAATCATTTAACTTTGTCTTTCTCAACTGCAAAATGGGGAAAATAATGGCACCTATCTTCAAGGGTTGTTGTGAGGATCAAATGAGATAATATTTTTAAAGTGCTTAACATGGTACCTGACATATAGAAGTCACTTAATAAATGTCCAATTCCTTCCTTCCTTCCTTCCTTCCTTCCTTCCTTCCTTCCTTCCTTCCTTCCTTCCTTCCTTCCTTCCTTCCTTCCTTCCTTCCCTCCCTCCCTCCCTCCTTTCTCTTTCTATGGGAATTTAAAAGTATTTAAAAGCCTGTATATACTTATTTAGGATTGTCTTCAGAAAGCAGACTCAGTTTTCTCTTACTATTTTACTCAATAGCCATAATTTTATTGTTGAGGTCACCTCCTTTAGTGATGCAGATTGTACCCCTTCTCAAATTGTGGTGGATTGAAAAATCATTATTTAGATAATTTAAATTAGATATTTAATTAGATAATTTAAAAACCACAATTTAGACTCTTCTGGAATGTTTTTTCCCTTATGATGATGCACTCAAGTAGAACTTTATATGAATCCATACATACTATCATTTATATTGTATCATCTACATATCTGTTTTATCCCTCAGCTGGATTGTGAACTCTCCTTTATCTTTTAAAGTATCAAATTTGCCAAGACTAGGTACATATCTGGTGGATTTTTAAAGCGAATTCTATTAGATGCTGATGATGCTAAAAACCTAAATTATTTATTTTTTCTTTTAGGCTAAAGACCTAATCATCACACCGGCCACCATTTTAAAAGAAAAACCAGACCCAGAAAACCTTGTATTTGGGACTGTTTTCACGGATCACATGTTGACAGTGGAATGGTCTTTGAATTTTGGATGGGAAAAGCCTCGTATTAAACCTCTTGAGAACCTGTCTTTACATCCTGGCTCATCAGTCCTTCACTATGCAGTGGAAGTAAGTAATATATTCCCTATAACATGTATATTTAACTTTATTTTCGATGCATTGCAAGCATATCCTAAAATAGCTTTTGTGCAATAGGCTTTTTAAATAAATTCTCATTTTTATCTTATGTTCCTTGGGAAAATTTCTTATACTTTAGTCTTTTTTTACAGATTAAAGAGGAGGTCACAATATATTCTTTAGATAATTGTATAGTTTATAAAGGGGGACTGAAAGAATAATTGAAAGCAAATAGAAAGGTAATTTCTTAGAGAAATTTATCTAACCAAAAGTGACTAATTAACATTTTACATATCATTTAGCCTTTCAGTTTGTTACTACTGTGGAAAAATCAGAGTCAAATAATATGGCTGGATTTCAAAGTGAGATGGTTACTTTTATGACTAGTAATAACATTTATAGTTATGAATGTTAAAAGAGGCATTTAATTTAATGTCTTTCTTCAGGCATAAGTATATTAGTCTATAAGTATAAGGGTTTGAGAAAGGAATTTTTCTTCTCCCCATCTCATGCAAACAGTTGTGTGTCTGTATGTGTGTGCATATGTGCATGTGTGTGCACATGTGTATGTGTGAGTGTGTTATGTTTTCACATATTATCTCCTCTGAAATAATTAATTGCTAATGGTTAAGGAAAATTTTGTCCCAATTATTTGGCAAGGGGGCAAAAAAAAGAATTAAAACAAGGCAACTTAGTTTCAGCCAACTGAAAAATAAAATATTCTGGGATGGCTAGGTGGTGCAGTGAATAGAGCACTGGCCCTGGAGTCAGGAGGACCTGATTCAATTCCAGCCTCAGACACTTAACACTTACTAGCTGTGTGACCTTGGGCAAATCACTTAATCCCAATTGCCCTGCCTTTCCCCCTCCAAAAAGCAAAAAAGAGAGACAGAGAGAGACAGAGAGAGACTGAGAGAGAGAGAGAGAGAGAGAGAGAGAGAGAGAGAGAGAGAGAGAGAGAGAGAGAGAGAGAGAGAGAGAGAGAGAGAGAGAGAGAGAGAGAGAGAGAGAGACAGAGAATATTCTCCACTCCTTTTAAAAATTTGACTTTTAATAGAAATTTTCTTTGTAAAGTGACACTGTTCTTTTCTGGTTCTCCTACCTGTCTGACTGTTCCTTCTCAATCTACTTTGTTGGGTTTTCATCTAGGTCATGTCTACTAACTGTGAGTATCCCTCAGGGCTCTGTTCTGAGTCCTGTTCTCTTTTCCCTTTGTACCATTTCACTTGGTGATCTTCTCAGCTCCCATGGATTCATTTACCATCTCTTGCCTGATAATTGTCAGATCTGTATATCCAGTAATATACTTTTTACTGCCTTCCATTTTCACATCTCCAACTTCCTATTTAATATCTCAAACTGGGAGTCCTTTGGACACTTTAAAATAAACATGTTCAAAACCAGAACTCATTTTTTCTCGCCAAAACCTCTTCTCTTCCTAACTTACCTATTATTGTTGATGGCATCACCACCTTCCCAGTTATCCAGACTTGCAACCCAGCTGTTATCCTGAATTCTTCTCTCTCTGACCTCTAATTTATAATTTGTTGCCAAATTCTGTTGATTCTACCTTTATAACATCTCTCATATACTCCCATTTCTTTCCTCTGACTTTGCTTTTACCTTGCTTTACCTCATTACCTCATGCTTATATTATTGCCATAGGTTTCTGGTTGTTTTCCTTGCCTTAAGTCTCACCAGTACAGTTCATCCTCTACTCAACCTTCCAAAAAACAACCCCTACTTAATAAATTCAAATGTCTCCCTTTTGCCTCCAGGATCCAAAATAAAATCAGCTGTTTTGTATTCAGTGTCTTTCACAACTTGGTGCTTTCCTACCTTTTCAGTCATTTTATACCTTACTCCCCTCCATGGGACACTGGCTTCCTCACAAAAGATATTCCACTTCACAACTCCATGCATTTTCTATGTGCCATGTGCTGTCATTGACTGTCCTCCATGACTAGAATTCTCTCCCACATTATCTTTACTCCTAACTTCCTTTACATCTCAGACAAAATCTTTCTTTCTGTAAGAATTCTTTTATGATCCTCCTTAATGCTAATGCCTTCCTCTGAATTTATATCCAATATATTTTGTATATATCTTGTTTGTTTCCACCATTAGTCTATGAACTTTTTAAGAGCAGATACTGTTTTTGCCCTTCTTTACATAGTAGGTACTTAATAGATTCTTATTGATTAAAGTGTAAATATTCCCTCTTTCCCTACTAGTATTTGGCATAGTATTAGAAATGCCATCTATAGCAATATACAAAGAGAAAGAATTTTAAAGGTAAGAATTGAAGAAGAGAAGGAAAAAATTATGCCTCTTTTCAGAAGATGGTTTACTTAGAAAAACCCAGAGAAGAAACTAGTTGAAATAATTGATAGTTTTAATAAAATGCCAGGAAGCAAAAATCTACAATAATCACTAACCTATTTGCATAATATTAACAAATACAAGAAAGAAATGATAGAAAGAGAAATTCTATTCCATATATTGCTAGGGTTCTTTTCAGTATAGCTCCCAAAAAGCTGCATCTAGTTTCAAATCTCTCTGGATCAAAACCTTTGCCTTTGTTCTCTCAAAGACCAAACTGGAATGCACATAAATATACTATATAGGGAAAAAAAAAACAGCTCTTTTTCCTATTTATATACAAAAACCTTTTTCATAGATTCCTAGGATTCCAGTGGCAAAGAGAATGTTTGTTACCTGGACACTTCATATATACCAATGACTGTTTGAAAGTTGGAACATTTCCTTGCCTCCTAATTTAGTGCATATAGGTTTCCCATAGAACTGCTAATATTGTCCTATGAGTTGCTTGCTCTGATGAGCTTCTACTCTCAATTAGTTGCCACTGTCATTTGCTGCTTCTCTATTGAATTACAGTTGGTAGGGAGTTTTTCTTCTTTAAAAGGAGTATTCATAGCTCTTTTGTGAGTCAGACCCACTACAATACCTAATCATCACGACAAGAGTCCTTTGCTACAAGTCTGTCTTGTAAATATATATAAAATAAATTGTAAAGCATCACTTAAATGTAAGCTATATTTATTCCAGAGAAAGAAAAAAGCCTTGTGATCTCATAAAACATTTCCCTTCTCTTTTTAAAATTATATCACCGAATGTCAAAAAGGCAGGCAATCAAAAGGGAACTTAGCTTGAGAGCATTCTCTCTGCCTAGCTTTTGTTTCCCAGACCCCAAGTTAAAAGTGTTGGCTCATAGTTGGGGAGGTATTTTGAGTAACTATGCCATAGCAAGCTGGTTAGTAGGTAGCTCTGAAGAAAAGTAATTTCAGAAGCTCATAAAGAGAAGCTATAGGGGCGGCCAGGTAGCACAGCGAGTAAGAGCACCGGCTCCAGTGTTGGGATGATCTGGAGATTGAATCCCGGGCTCAGACACTTAGCACCCACCCAGAAACACCTGGCTGTGTAATCTTGAGCAAGTTACTTAACCCTGATTGCTTAGGGGTGGCTAGGTGGCTCAGCCAGTAAGAGCACCGGCTCCAGTGTTGGGATGACCTGGAGATTGAATCCTGGTCTCAGACACTTAGCATCCACCCAGAAACACCTGGCTGTGTAACCTTGAGCAAGTTACTTAATACCAATTGCTTAGGGGCGGCCAGGTGGCTCAGCCAGTAAGAGCACTGGCTCCAGCGTCGGGATGACCTGGATCAAATCTGGGCTCAGATACTCAGCACCACACCCAGAAATAACTGGCCGTCTAATCTTGAGCAAGTTACTTAACCCCGATTGCTTTAAAAAAAAAAAAAGAGAAGCTATAAGCTAGTTGAAATGCCCAGTATCCACTAGTACATCAGTGCCCAGAAGAGATGATGAATTCAATGACTATTAAAGACACATTGCCCAGGGAAAACAACCACAACAACTCTATGAGTAGTGCTATTATATTACTGAGGACGTCACCAATCTGTAGCAATCATATATACGATTTGCCCTGGTAGCCCAAATTCCTTGTCCATGTGTCCTTTTGTGTGTGTGTTCTCTATACATTTGTCCTGGCCAAATATATTCCTGGCACGAACCACTGCATGTGTGTTTCTTGGTCACATGTGCTTCTTAAGCATATGTCCTCAGTATTTCTTGGTTTACTGTTTTCTCTTTGTAACCTCCCCTACTATGGTGTGTATAGTAAGGGAGCATATCCCATGTTCACAAGGCAGTCTTCTTGTTACTTCTTTTGTTATACTATTTGATTAAATGTCTTTTGCTGGAACTAATGTATCCTTTGGTTGACTGGTAGAGTAAACATGTTCATGAGGGTCACATTGTATCACAAAAGATGGTATCTATAAATAGATATGTGTACTCTCTCTCTTTATTGGAGTGTTAAGTAAATGGTTATTTGAAGATCTAATAGGTCATCACCGTGAGAGTCGCAGTTTGTGTAATGGAAACACACTGGTAGAGACTTGAGAGCCACAGTGTTAACTAGAGAGATTAGGAGAGAGTAAAATACAAGAATGTGAGAAAGCCAGTGCAGAGGAACAGACATGAGAGACTTAGTGTATGTGAGAATGGCAGAGCAGAGATATCAAGGATAAATGAAAGGTCTGAGTTTCATTTTGGCCAACAGTTTTAGCATATTCTCCCTTATCAGAATTATGACTGAATATCCAAATTTTAAGTTATATCACATTCTTGTCTTTATTAAACTCACTCACGGATGGACTTAGCATGACATAATGGGCAGAACTCTGGGCTTGGGGTCAGGATAACCTGAATCAAATCCTTCTTCAAACCCTTATTATTTGTGACATTGGACAAGGTTACTTAAACTCTCTGGGCCTCAGTTCCCTTATTTGTAATGTGAGTGGTTTGAACTAGAGGACCTCCAAGGACCCTTTAAATGGTCCTCTCTGTTCCTTGGGGTCTGGTTTTCTCTATCTTTCTACCACCTAGCATTGTGGTCTGTCATGTACCAGGCATTTAATGCATGTTCAATCTTATACTGTCTCTACAAATCTTCAGTATGAAAGCATCAATAGACATGAAGGAAAAACAGAGAACTCAGGTAAGTGGCAGAATAGCTACTTAGCTCCTTGAATTTGATGGGAATAGTAGTGACTTCTTTCTGTGCCAGTTTTTATTGGCAAGATTTTGCTTAACACTGTACTTAGACATAGTAGGTGGCTATTTGGGGAGCGGAGCCTGGAATGGTGTGCTTGTGGAGTCAGGAAGGTCTGAGTTTCAGATCCAGCCTCATCTCACCTAGGCAAGACACTTAACCCTGTTTGTCTCTCTTCCTCATCTGTGAAATAAGCTGGAAAAGGAAATGGCAAACCCATTCCAGTATCTTTGACAAGAAAACCCCAAATAAGGTCATGAAGAATAGACCATGATTGAAATGACTGAAAAACAACATGTTTAGATATAATTGTTCTCTCTTTAAGACAAAGGCAACTTTAAATACATAAGGAAACATGAAACCTAGAAAAGGCAGTCTTTTGATATCGGGGGCTCTTTTTAATAATCTTCACTGGTAATAGATTTTCAATTGTCTTTAAATTTCAGTTATTTGAAGGAATGAAGGCATACCGAGGAGTAGATAAAAAAATCCGTCTGTTTCGACCAGACCTCAACATGGACAGGATGCTTCGATCTGCGGCAAGGATAACTTTACCTGTACGTAAGTCAACCAGTTTATTTATGTTCCTTTTTATTTAGAGAGTTGCTAGTACACTATTTGAAATAAATTTCCATGAATTTGGATGAAATGAGTCATACTAGGGAAATAACAAAATGAATTGTGTTTTTGGTCTGGGTGTTATTTTTTGCCTGCTTTCTTCTCAAGAACTGACAGCTAAAAACCTTCAGGAGGTAAATTTATTCCATTTGGTAATTGCATTATAAGAGACAGTGTAGTTTAGTGGATATGTAAATTAGCCTTACAGGGAGGAAAACATGGGTTCAAGTTATGATTTTCTGTGACTCTAAGCAAGTCTAAGTTACTTAGTCTCTTAATGCCTTGGGCAACTTTCTTTATATTTTTGTAATAGTCAAAATTCCTATTTTTCTTAACTGTAAAACAATTGGTGAGAGTTTTTATGTTTCCTATAGGTTTTGAAAGATAGTTAAAAAAACAGCAGAAATAAAACAAAACTAATAAAGTCCTACACAGCCTAAAGTATTACATGGACATGCCAGAAGGATATGTCAGGTAGACATTGATTTTCATCTAGAATGATAATGAATAGAAGGGAATTAGGAGGAATAAAAGGATGCTCAATATATGTGTCCTCTGGGTTCCTTAAGATACCTTGGAATCTAGACAGCTTGCTAATAAGACCTGAAGTTTCAGAGAAGATAGTTACTTGCGCTGGGGTGGGTTTTTTCTTTTGGTAGTTCCCTACACCAGTGAAATCACAGATATCTTATCCTTTTTTCTCAGTGATTAGCATATGTGTGGATTCATGAGAGTGAGTGAGGAGAGTCAGACCGCAAGTCAAAAAGTGAATGTTCACTTCCCATCTCAACCACTTGATAGATATAGCTGATCTTGGATTAATATTTAGCCTTATATATACACATAATTTTAAAAATACATAAATAAAGGCATTTAAAAGTAAAAAAAATATGGGGAGGCTAGGTGGAGTCAGGAGGACCTGAGTTCAAATTTGGCCTCAGACACTTGACTTACTAGATGTGTGACTTTGGGCAAGTCACTTAACCCCAATTGCCCTCCAAAAAAGCAAAAAAAATTAAAATAAATAAAATAAAGATGACCTCTAAGCTTCCTTCAAACTCTAACATACTATATCCATACATAAGAAATTTAAATCTAAAAGTCCTTATAATATGTTTATAGTATTGAAAAGAAAAAAATGATGCTCAGGAAATGTAACTGCTTTTTCAGTATATTGATTGCTGTTCACATTAATAAACATGTTAAAAGTTTAAATTATTTTAAAACTTTTTTTCAAAGCCATGTAGACAGAAACATTTAAAAATGGAACCTGGACTATTCTTTACTGGCAAGCTGAATTCGTTAGAAAATATATTGAACATATCTAAGGTAGTAGTCTTCCTTAATGAATTTCCACTTCTCATTGAGAAATGAGAAGATCCCTTTCCTACCAGCTACCTATAATTTAAAATTCCTTAGATTTATCAATAAGTTCTATCCATAACCCTGATTTACTTAGCTCAGTATACTTCCTGAGAAACCCAAAGTGTAGATGGACCAAAGAAGAAAATTTCATTTAGCAGCTTCTAATCTTTGCCTTCAGGAGCTCTGGGCAGTATCCTGGAATTGGATAGTAAACTTATATGGGACTCTGGACACCATACACTACGTTATGCATATTCTTTTTATGCTTATTCTGTGTACATTGGTATATAACTTATTGCCTGTTAAAATGTAAGCTCCATGAGAGTAGAGATTACTTCACTTTCTGTTTCAAATTCCTTGCATTGTATCATAATGCCTGGCATATAGGAGAAGTCTAATAAAGAGTGTTTCTTGGTTAATTGGTTGGTATCTTTGTAAAAGTATGTTTTTATGTGTCAGGTAATTATTCTACTCATTTTTAGTTCAGTAGCCAGTTATTAAGTGCCCACTGTGACCCTGTGCTTTTAACCTCAGCACTCCAGGCTACTCTCTGAACTCTAAATAATGCAGAGTAGTTGCCAGTATGAATGGGTGAAGGGATTTTCAAGGCGGAGAATTACATTAGTAAAATCAGCAAAAAAAAAAAAAAGTGCCAGGCCCTTTGTACAGCAAAGACAAAAATGAAGTGGTTCCTGCCCTCCAGGTATTTACATTCTACTGGAAGGAAATATGTACACAGAGAAATAAGTCTACAGTAATAGGAAAAGGGGAAGGGAGGAGAATACATCTTAAAAGAAGAGACTGTAAAATAGTTTCAGATCCATGGAAAGGATATTTTTTGTTGGCTTATTTGGGAAAATAGTTTTAAGATTTGTGAAAAATATGTTATAGCAGCAAAAAATTATGATGATTTTTCTGGTAGAAGCCAGGATACAAGTGTTGTGCTGAGAACTTGAGGTGTGCCAGCAATGAGAGAGAACAGAGGGTTGACCCCTAAATTGCTAACGTTCTTGCTGGTTTGTGTGGGGGGAAACTTGCATCTTCCAACAGAACAGGGTAAGAGGAGGATTACAAATTACTGTAGAAAAGAAAATCTTCTTATTCTTAAGTCGTTGAATCAGAGTTGATATATTACAAAGCAAAATTTTTTAAATCAAGATATTAATAATCTTTTAGTATACCCTAAAGCCCCAAATTGAACTAGTATAACAATGTTAAAGCAAATGCATTTGTTCATTAACTTGTAACCAACAAAATACTTTTGTTTAAACTAAACACTTGAATTGATTAATTTCATTTTTCTGATGCGATGAATTTTCTAATTAGTAAATATTTTTTGCAGCTTTCAGGAAGGCACAAGGGCATACTCAGGTCAATAAATGACTATTCCTTAAATCGATTATCAATAGTCTCCTACTAAATGAATTCTATTTTTTATTTCACAGTTCTGAGTTGCAGCTAAAATTCAGGCTATAATTAGGACAGATTATAATGATATGTTCTTCTGATTTGGGACTTAAAGGGTTAGGACTCATGAAAGTGAAGGATATAAGTTTGCCGATTTTTTTTCCTGGGAGAAATTCTCTCAAGTCTTATGTCTTGTGGTAGTACTAGTCAAATCCTAACGTCTTATGATGGTACTAGTTTTGTTTCTCCTTATGTTACATTTTCCCTCTAAAATCTGCCTGTAGAGTCTGGCATTCCAAGCTGCAGGCAGAGAGCTATATATCAAGTCTCTGCCTCAGTTCCTTAATTCTTTAAGGTCACATGGTCATTATAACATACAAGCTTGGAGCATATATAATTACCCAACTGTGCAGGAATTCTGTTTGACTTCTCTTTAGCATGTACTTGTTCTTGCTTTGTCATTCATTTTCAATGTCTTAAATCTTTATTTTGTGGAATGTCCATGTTTCTTAGGCTTATTCACCTCGCAGAGATAATTACAGTCTCTTAAAGCATGATTTAAAAGCTTACAGCCCTTCCACAGAAGTGAAATCATGCTTCCACAAGGTAGCTGTCATCTGGGAACCTGGAGGGTAATAGCATATATCTGAGCTGACTTGGGGGTTCTATTCCAGGCCAGGGTGATTGCACTAAACATTACTATGGGCAGTTGGAAAGAGGCAGTTTTTCCTGGGTTTTAAGGCCCAAAGTACAGAGCATGAAAATATTGTTTATGGTTTAGGGCTTTTGCATTTCTGTCTTCTTTCATTAAGGAACTAGTGTGGGCTAAGGCAGGAGTTCTTAATGTAAAGCCAACCTTTTTTTTTTTAAGTATTTTGATAATCTCATATCAATATAATTGGTGTACTTTGTGATTTTATTTTATGCCTTTAAAAACATTATTCTGAGGAGGGATTCATAGGTTTCACCAGATACCCAAGAGGTTCATGACATGCAAAAAAGTGAATAACTCCTGGGAAGGTCATGGATTAGAAGTCTGAAGTCTCTGAGCATGATTCCCAGGCCTTTCACGTACCAGCCTCTTTGAGCCTCTGTTCCAGAGTTTATAAAATGGGGAAATAATAATAAATTTTTTATTACCTATTTTTCAGAGTTGTTTAAAAAAAAGGTTTTTTTAAAGTGCTATATATGTCTATGGTATTATTATTATTTTATATAATTTCTTGGAGTCAGGAATATGGATCCTACAGTTTAGATAATTTCTTCCCAAACCTAGTAGTACTAACCACTCCTCCCAGTTATTCCATGTTTATTTTTTATATATATTTTATTATGTGTATACAGACTGTTTCTCCTAGTTGAATGTAAGCTCCTTATTGGCAGGTACTGGTTTTGTTGTTGTTTTGTCTTTCATACTCACTATTTAGTTCAATGTCTAGTACATACAAAGGCTTAATAATGCCTTTCTGAATTGAAAGCCTGTGAGAAAATTCTGATCCTTTTTTTCCTGTCACCTTATTGTGTTTCCCATCCTTTTAGGAGTTTGACAAGAAAGAACTTTTAAAGTGCATACAAGAACTCGTGAGATTGGAACAGGAATGGGTCCCATACTCAACATCAGCCAGCCTCTATGTTCGCCCTACTCTTATTGGAACTGAGGTACGCTATGAGTGCTTGGGGCATATTTGTATGCATATGTAAATTTTATCCCCCCACCCCAATCAAACTTTTGTCTTTTGTTCCAGTTCATAATTTGAAATATATAACCACCTTAGTATCCCGTCAATAGATATTTGTTTTTATATTTATATAGCAATAGATATGAAATTATTTCTCCTATGTGAATGTACCTTTGTGGTCTCTGCTGTTCAGAGATTATCATTCTTTTTCGCAAGGGAACTGTGAGTTTAGACTGCAAGACCTACTGGTACCAACTTCTTTGTCTGGAATCCCTGTAGTAGAACACATCAACTAAAGGAACCTGAAAGAACTGGGGCCCTGCAGGTCAGGGAGTAAGTTCTATAGAGTTTGGAAATGTGTTGCTACTCGCTCTTTCCCCAGGGAAGTAGCTGGCCTCAGCAGCTGGGTAAAACCGAGAGTTGGTAAAGATGGCTTTAAAGGTTGCTTTCAGTTTTAGATCTGATTACTGCATCATTCACACTTGAGGCAGTTTAAAGACTTAGAACTTGACCAATTCTAGAAGTTTGTTGGAACTATTTACTAAATTTATAGAATAATGCAATAGCTATTTACACATCTTTGTGATAAAAGTAATACATCTCCCTTCCCTGTCCCACAGTGTAACAACCCTGCATTTGCTTGCTAGAAGCTCTGTCTTTCTTCTCATGCTGGGAGAAGTGGTGAGACGCTGAAAATTAGCCATGTGATTATGATTCATTTCATGCTCTTGTGTTTATAGTATAATTTAGGAATCTCAGAAAATCAGATTTTACTTGTTGATGGTTTTATCATTTTCACTCAATATTAAAACAAAAGATGGGAAGCTGTGGGAAAGGAAAAAGGTGTACGTGAGTATCAGTCCACAGTTGTTTGCCCCAAACTTTTCTGGTATCACTCTAGTTCTCTCCAGACTCCCATGTCAAATAAAATATGATTAAAGCTTGTCAGGGACATTGAAAATTAATGACCTACTGTTAGTGCAGAATTTTTATCTTACTTTTCAAAAGTCACACAAGTCAGGTAGGATTGAAGGAAATTTAATTGTGTAAGTGCCAGTAAGAAGGCAAGGGAGAAGAAAACTTTTTAATAAAAATGGAAAATGGACTCGTGGCAGTAGCACCCCATTGCTACTATTTGTGTTGAAGTACAAGATTGGACAGACCCTTACTGACTTGATTTAAACATGGTGACAACAAAGTTACTCGTTTTCTGGCTAACACATCTTCCTAATCTTCTATATGCTGCCCCAACGAAATCTGTCCTTTTTTGTCTGTCTCTCAAAGAAGAAACTCTTTGATTCTTCCCCTTTTCTTCAGTTAAGTGTCCCAGTGCTTAATAGGTGTGTGACCATGGCACATATTTGACATCTATCGGTCTTTTTATTTTCTTAATCTGTGAAGTGGTGATAACAATACTTGCATGATATAATTCACAAGACTATTGAAAGCAAAGTGTTTCATAAACATCTCTTTTTGTCTTTTAAAAAAGAAAGCTCTATAGAATTGTGTAACAAATGCATATATCCCAATGCTTCACTAAAATTGCTACTTTTCCTCATGAATCTGTCTTTTCCTTTTTGTCAGTCACAACCTTTTCGGTGTATTTTTGTCTCCATATTGAGTATATACTATTTAATTATCAGTGCTACTATAATTATAATGTAGCAGCAATCATAATCAAGTAGTCAATAAGCATTTATTAAGTACCTACTGTTTGTCAGGCATAATAATAATAGCTCACGTGTATATACTAATGTAAAATTTGCCAAGTGCTTTACACATATTATCTCACTTGATGTGCCTCTGTGAGTTAGGTGTTATTATTCACATTTTATAGGCCAAAACTCAGGTTCAGAGATGTTAAGTTTGCCCAGGATCACCTTGCTGGTAGCTGTGTGTGGTAAGATTTTATTAGGTTTTCTTTACTCCAAATCTGGTACTATATCCATTATGCCTTCTGTTTAAACATCTAACTTGCCTTTTTCTCTGAATCTTAGAGTTGGAAGGGACCCTGAATACCATGCAATACTATAATATATATACTATATACTATAAATATATAAATATAAGTACTATAGCATGCATTTTATCTACAGAGTCCCTGATAAGTTATAACCTAACCTCCACTAGACAGTCTCTAGAGATGACAAACTTACTACCTGATGAGACATCCAATCCTTTCCCACTTCTTGTCAACTTTGTTAGGAAATTCTCCCTCTATTAAGGTAAAATCTTTCTTTCAGAAACTTTCATTTGTTAGCCTTAGTAGAATTAGCCAGTGTTAAGCTGAACAAAACTTATATGAATGCTTTATTAAAACTTGAAACTGCTCTAAGACTTTTGAGACACATTACATAATCTTTTCATGTGACAACTTTTCAGATATCTGAAGTCCCCATCACCTATGAGTTCCCTTCAAGTTTAAAGACATTAAATAAACCTAGTTCTCTTAATTGTCATATGGCATGGTTCCAAGATTCTTCACTGTCGTGAGCCATTTTCCTCTGGATGTACTTCCATTTCTAAAATATTATTTGTTGAGTTTCAACACATACACACACAACCCACACACACACCCTTCCTCATTCTTTTTAATTTAAACTCCATTCTAGCCATGCCTGTACTTGAATTGCCTGTACTTGAGAATTTGATTTTTTTAAATCTAATTGCCAAACTTTACATTTAACTGTATTAGATATCTTTATTTTGGTTTTTACCCAATGTTTATCCCATTCAGGAAGAACATTAATATCCCCTGTAATTACTATATTACTTTCTTTTTTTCTTATCCTATCTTAATACTCAATTTCCTCAGCTTTTATGTCTCCCATGTAGTCTTCCAATCTTATTATTATCTTTTATTTAATTTAACATTTCTCCAATATTTATATTTTTGTGTTCCAGATCTGTTATTTTCTTTTCATACCATCTATTGATTTGGAGATTTTTTTTCTCAGTTGCATATCCTAAATTCTCTTTTGCTTTGTTTGATTTTTTGGTTTCTTCTTTGATATCTCTCCTAATCTCCAACCTTATTTCTTTTTTTGAACTATTCTGGGGCTTCTTGTAGTTGTCCCATGGTTATTCATGGGAGTTAGAGGAATTTTTCTGAGAAGTTTCTCCCAAGATTTTTTTCAAAACTACTTGTTTTCCTCAACAGTGCTTAGTCAGTGTATTGGTTCTTTTTCTCTTTTGTTATCTCATTTCTGTTATCATTCTCTAGTGAATTTTCTTTGAAAACTTTTTTTTAATTAAGCCTCCTTTTTGTAATCCCCTTTCTGTTTATAAGAGATAGGGTCAACAGAGAACTTCTTTTCTTCCTCTTCTTTCCTTCTCTTTTGCATTTGGCCTTCACTTTTGTAGAAAGCCTGTAACTTGTAGAAGAATTAATCCAGTTCTGATTTATTATCATGTAACTCAGCTATTTGTCACTGGGCAGTTGGGTCTTTTTGCTTGTAGGCTGTTAACTGAAGCTTAGTCATGTTAATTGCAGTGAGGGTGAGCAATCTCACTTCTGGGGTACAAGGCATGACTGGACCTAAATCTAGTATAGTATAAGTTGGGGTCCTCACCTCAGGAGTTCATGGTAAGAGCTTTCTTGGGGCTGTGTGAGTGACTTCCCTCTTGGTTCTGCCAGGTTTGCCTTATGCACTTATACAGTTCCATGTTATCTCAAGTGGAAAATACTAACTCCTTTGTTGGGCATTTGAAGCCCCCGCACAATCAAATGTCAGTCCACCTTTCTAGGCTTATTACCTATTGCTTCCCATTCATGCACTTTAAAGTCTTTATTTGGCACTCTGTATGTCCCAAAGTGAGAAGGAGAAAAAATTTCTCTTAAAATTCCTGATGTGTTTGGATCCTTAAAGCAATCTATAGAGGTAAAAAAAAAAATGGTGCTTTACCTAAATAGTTTTAAAAGAAATGAAAACAGACTGATGCTGACCCGTATCACTTTCCAACAGTTGTTACCATCCAAATTTAGGCTTATACTTACTTAATTTTGATAGAGATCTGACCATGTCATTATAGTTGTTTTATTTTTAGAGCTCAAGCAGAAAAGTATTTATTGTTGTAGTAAATCAGCAAATAGTCAGGGATATCAGTCTAATCTGGTTGAGAGGTAACCAAAGGATTATATATGGAGTCCAAACAAGGAAGCTTCTTGTAGATGGGAAACATGGTGCTCTTGGTCCTCAACACTCTCCATAATGATGGAAGATCACAGCACCCTGGTTTTTCATAAAAGCATTGCAGAAGTCACATTTATTGCCATAAACATTTCCATCAGAACCACAGTGGGAAATCATATTCCAAGGTATATATTTACTGTTCTTCTTTTGGGCATTGAATCCATTCTCCATCATGCAGCTTTCTGATACTCAATCCTTTTTCCAAGTTAAAGTCACAGAGTAAGCATTCATTGCCATAATTTTTTTTTGATTGGTAGCACAGATTGTATCTAAGTTCCTTGGGCATGCTATACTTCCTTTGCCCTTCCTTTGGAAGTGTCCACTGAAGTTAACCTCTGTTCCTTTTACTTGATTATCAGCAACACAGAGAACCCAGTTAGATGTGACCAGGTCCCCAAAGGCCAGAACTGCTGATTTCATTGCAGAGACAGAAGCTGGAGCAAGAGGTGATAGTGACAGTCTTTTGTCATTATAGTATTTTATATGCTGGAATTTATTTAATGTTGTATAACAAGGTAATAGAAACTCAGCAACTCTATAGAATTGAAATAGTTGTTCAGCCTAGAAAAGAACCATAACAATGAAAAGATACTTGCAGTTTGTAGGAACCAGAAGAAGAAAAAGCTTACTTCATCACGTGGGTCCTCCTCTAATTTTTGTCCCATTTAATTCAGGGCTTGGTTGTTCTTAATTCTGCGTAAATATGGACAGTTTCAGGAGAACTCCAGAGTGCTTAATTCGTTTTGTAAATAAGACTGCAGAGTTAAATAACTTGATGCTATCAACACCAGTACTACTTTGAAGAACAGAGAAACATTTGTGACTTGCATAACCTGATTTTTCTCTCTCTGCTTATAAAAAGTCATTTAATAATTTATTTGCTTCCAGAATTACTATAAAAAAAACTATATTACTGGACTTGAAGTCAGGAGATCTGCATACAAATCCTGTTTTAGATACTTGCTAAATGACTATGGCTAAAGTACTTTACCTCTCAGGGCCTCAGTTCCTCTATTCACTTCTAGGTAGTACAGTAGATCAAATGCTGGTCCTTGAATCAGGAAGGCAGGAGTTCAAATCCAGATTCAGACACTTACTAGCTGTGTGACCCTGGGCAAGTCACTTTACCTCTGTCTGCTTCAGTTTTCTCTACTGTGAAATGGAGTTATAACAGCACCTGCCTTGAAGGGTTTTTGTGAGGGTCAAATGAAGTAGTGATTGAAATGCACTTAGCACAATGCCTGGTACATAGTAAGCACCATGTAAGTGTTATTATTTATGAAATAAGGATAATAATACTCGTATTCCCTGCTTCACTTATAAGCCTTACAATACTATATTATTATTATTAAGAGTATTATTGTTGTCGCTGCTCCTTCTGCTGTTGCTTGGTTGTCAGTGTGTAGACTTCTTCCCACAGATACTCCTTTCCATGCTCTCCCTACTACCATCTAGTGGACATCATTTTTGTTTAGATCATGGATTTAAGGTATGCAAGCATCTAGTAAACTAAATAAGAAAATTTAATGTACATATAGAAGAGAATAATTACCAGGAATGAAGTTTACTTTAGAAAATGTTCCTGAGTGCTAATAATTGCTATTTATTTTTTCAGATATTCTATTACATATTATCATTACATGTCATTATCTATTACATAGATATTATGTTACATACAACAATGTAGAGAAAAGCAGCCACATCTGTTTATATCTAATGTCAACAGAACACTTCAACAAAATTTGATATCATTTTCACGTAATCAGGCATTAAATCAGTTATTCGTATCACAGTTTGTAAATTGAGTGTTACAAATTCTCTGTGAGGTTAGGATTCAATCAAAGGGCCATACTTGAGAACCTAGAGGGCCACATGTGGCCTGGAGACTGCAGGGTCCCCACCCCCAGTAAGGACTCTTCTAGTTAAAATTGCCCCCCATACAGAACAAGATAAGGTCCAAAGAAAATAGTAATGGCCAGCATTTATAAAGCTCTTTAAACTTTGCAAAGCATTTGACAAATATTATCTCCTTTTATCCTCACAACAATCCTGAGAACTCAATGCTGTTAGAAGCCTCATTTTACAGATTAGGAAACTGAGGCAGACAATGGTTGGGTGACTTGTCCAGGGTCACACAAATAGTAAATGTCTGAGGTCAGATTTGAAATCGGATCTTCCTGACTCCAGGTACAGTGCTGTATCTACTGTGCCATCTAGCTACACAACCAGAGAGGTTAAGTCACTTGCTCATGGTCATGCAGAAATTAAGTGGTGAAGCTCGGATTTGAACCCAGATGCAAATAATCCACAGGGAATTTAGGAAATAAATATAAAGTCCTTCTTTAATTCCTCATAGCCCAGAATCTCTAAGTTCTCTCTCTATCTTAATTGAGCATGAAAATTCCCCTTTGAGTAAAATAAAAACTGATTCTAGTTTAACTGACAGCTTAATGAAAGCCCATTGAGTTTATGCTTAATGTAACTTGCGATTTTTGTTAAAATTGGGAATAAAATTGAAGACAAATAACTTCTTGGAGTTGGCCATCTATTTTCACTGTGGCCAGATGTGCCCCATTTACAAAATGTCTTAAAGTTGTTTCATTATTTTATGACATTAGATTAGGACCATACTGAAGTTACTTTTCCATTTCTTCTAAATTATCATTTGTCCTTTAGAATGATGATGTCTAGGTTCATCTAAAATATTTACATGCAAACAACTTTATACAACCAACTCTTTATTTTCGATGATAATGGGGACCAAAAAGAAAACATGGGCAATTGAAATGCACAGAAAGTCCGCAATCTTTTTTTTTTTTTTTTGGGGGGGGGGGGACGGGTCACTTTTACTTAGCATTTCAATTAGAAGCAAAATAGACTTTTTTGTTTGGTCTCATCTGTTTTTACTTTACCTGCCTGCTTTTTAGTATAGCTCTTTATGGCATGAAACAGGTCTAGTATAGACCAGGCATAGAAGTCAATCAAGGTTAAATGGAATAAGAGTTTGTTTCACCACTCTACCATGTGGAGTGGGGTGGTTCTCAACTGTGTGCGCATACGTGTGTGTGTGTGTGTGTTTGTATTTTTCATCCATTTGTTTTTTCATCCAAGTTCACAGATCCCAATATTTGTCCACAGGTTCATAAAGCCAAGTTAATGAACCTCTACTCTTCAGGATTCTTTCCCACTTTCCAAGTTCTTCTGTTGTATAGTGCCTAAGGATCTTTTTTTTTAAAACATAATCTTTATAGAGTAATTTTAAATCCTTCCCCTCCAGTGTGTACCACCCCAATTTCCCTTTTAATTTTGCCTACTTTCCTTCTCCAGGAAGCAGCCTATCCCTAATTACTATTTTTAAAAACTATTTATTTTAGAGATTTTTGCATGTTTTGTGTTATTTTACAGTTGCTTCACAGTAATGATGGAAAATGTCCTTTAATATCTTTTTATGTGGAATAATATACTGATTAATAATGTCACTTGCTTTGAAGACACTTTTGTCTATTTTGTCTAGTACTTAAATTCTAGTGGAATGTACTGACTCTGTGATGTCTGGGAGTCTATGCTAGATGCATGGTAGTGTGGTAAGCATTTATTGCCTCAGTCCCTCAGATCTGCTAGACATCTGCTAGAACCTGTAGCAGCCCTAAGTAGAAGTAAACGGTATATTCAGCTCTTAGTAATTAAAATTTGTCTATATTTTCCCACCTCCAAACTTTAACAGATAGGCTATAAAAAATGCATTTATATGTACTTTTTGAAGATTTCCTTTTACTCACTACCTACTTCTGAATCTTACAAACAGAAAACTTTTATGTCAGTTTAAAATCTTTCTGTCAAATCTTTCTTTGTTCATAAGATTGGCTGTTCTGTGTATAGTCTAATATTCCATAATGATGATAATAATTCTTTTGATGGATGGCCGTTTTCAAAGTACAATCGAAAGTTTTGGTTCTTAATCTTTAAGTGAAGTCCAGCTAAATCCCTGCTTTTTGTATTTTTGCTTTATTGAAGGCTTCCCTTGGAGTAAAGAAGCCAACAAAAGCCCTCCTTTTTGTAATTCTGTGTCCTGTGGGACCTTACTTTTCAAGTGGAACCTTGAAACCAGTATCTCTGTGGGCGAATCCGAAGTACGTGAGATCCTGGAAGGGTGGAACGGGGGACTACAAGATAGGAGGGTAAGAGGAAATTCACATTACCGTATGATATGAAAAAATCCTTCCTGGTTATTTATTTACTGTTATTTGACTCCACTAAGCATGCTCATCCACTTTCTGTAGTTTTCGGCGTTTTAAATTGACTAAGTGATAAATTATGCAAGTTGTTGGTATGGGAGGACAATTGTAAATGAAATGCACCAGAACTTTTTTGAATCACTAAAATTAGAGATTGAATTAGCTGCTGCCATATGTCTGTTCTATTTTGCCATAGCAATTAGATGGGTTGAGAGAAGAGACCATCTGGTGTTTGGGGCTGAAGCTCCAAGCTGGCCCTAGTATTTTAGGAGTCATGTCTGGGGAAGGTGCCTGCTGCATTGACATGCTGTCTTCATTGTCACTGAATATAATCATACCTACTGCCAACTGGCTGAAGGATAGCCCTTCTTTGGCTCAGCCAGACTTCACTGAGAATTCAATTCAGCAAGCATTAATTACCTACTGTGTGCCAGACAGGAAAGGCAGCATGCCATAGTAGATAGAGGGCTGGCCTCAGTTAGGGAGACCTGGGTTCAAGTGCTACCACAGACACATACGAGCTATGTGATGCTGAACAAGTTTCTTAATCTCTCAAGGTTCCTGGCCACTCTCCAATACTATGTTGCAGAGCAGTTCTGCATTGTTAGATGGAAATTTCTCACCAGATACAAATTAAATCCTAGTTCTGATTAAAACAAATTACTAGAATTTGTCCTGGGATGCTGGAGATAAAAGGACAAAAAAACAAGTCTCTTCCAAGGGTCTTATATTCCACTGAAGGATATAACATGTGTACAGATAAGTAAATACAAAATAATTTGAAGAGGAAGAGAGAACCATGTAGCTGGCTATCGGAAGATTTGAGAAACGTTAAACAGTTTCAGTGGTGTACTTGGCTTTGAGTTGGAAAATCTATTATTTGGGATCTAGGGTCTTGCCTGAGGCACATGGGAGTTAAATGACTCACCCAGAGTCTCAACTGCTAATAAACAGTAGAGGAGGGATTTGAATCCAGGACTTTCTGACTCCAAGCTCAGCACTCTTTCCGCTGTGCTCCAGCTGCCTCATAGGGGACTTAGCCTAGATGGGATTTATTGATGTTAACATGAAGGATCCAGTGAAGGCATAAACCAGCTTGTGCATAGCCCCCTGGAATCTGGGTAGTCCTAGGACATGCCATAGAGTTTGTAAAATACTAATAATGGTAGCCAGATATTCAGATAGTACTTTAAGGTTTGCAAAGAACTTTATATATATTATAATTTGAGAAGTTGTCAACTACTGAGGGCCTCTTGATCTGGGGTATACACTGTTTTATACTCAGGAGGACAAAGGGAGTGGGAATCCCTTACCAATATACCAATTTAGGGGGTGGCTAGGTGACACAGTGAATAGAGCACTGTCCATGGAGTCAGAAGGACCTGAGTTCAAATCCGGGCTCAGACACCTAACACTAGCTGTGTGATCTTGGGCAAGTCACTTAACCCCAACTGCCCTGCCTTCCCCCCTCCAAAAAGCAAAAAAAAAAAAAAAGTATCAATTTAGGTTACATAGACTCCAGGTACTTTTGAGTGTCTATCAGAAGTGCTTATAAATTACATAAGAATGCACAAAAAGGTTGGTAAAATTCCCTTAGATTTCTTTGATTGAATTCAGAAATTCTTTAGTCCTTTTAGATGTTTTTGTGTCCATGTCTTTTCCACTCTTCATTTTCAAGAGAAAGGGTCTAGTCTTACCAGACTATTTTTATTGTTAATCCTGTAAATATAAACGCATATCACACAACCAGACCTGGTAAGGAAATAGAATGACATAGTTTCTTAATGAAGCTGTCAGATTCCTGGCATCCTAGAACAATGGAGAGACAAGTGGGCATTTCTGGATGAGAGAATGAGATGTTCAAAAGTTCTATTACCTGTGACAAAGAATGGTTTTGGAAACCTAGCAGCCCTGATGTCATTTCATCCACATCATCCACATCTCTCTGCTGTTGTTTCCTCTCACTGTTAAACAGAAGGAAAGTCTAGATGGTGGTTACAAGACTAATTTTGGAGAGTCTTTTTCCCTCACTAGTGTATATACATCTCCATTCAGCCAAATTGAAAGAAGTATTAGTGGACTGCCCTGATTGATGCCTTTTCTGTAGGATGGAGAGCCAGAGTGCTTAAAGCAATAGTGAGTGGAAGCAACTGCTCTAAGTCTCTAGTGAACTCTTTAAAATAACTTTACTGTGGCACACATTACAGACAGTACATTCACAATTTTGTTGGATTAATAATGCCAATTTAAAGGAGACATCAACTTTCCTTTTTCCTCTATTTATTCATTCTTTCCTAACCCAAGGATAAACACATAGTAACTATTTCCACATTTACCTTATCCCTCCCTTTAATGTTAACTCTGCAGATTGTCTGGAAAGTATAATAAAATTTTATCTGAGGGTGGTCAGATTATCTAATAGTTAAAACAACAATGGAATACAATACCCCAGGGCAATTAGAAAGGGACTCTAATGAGGTTTGGAAAAGTTCCATGATCAGTATGAAAAGCCAGAATTGTCTTCTTTGTCATTTAAGTTGGGGAGGAAAAAGCAGAACCCACAGCCTCCTCAAGTATGTTACCAGGAATGCA
This sequence comes from Petaurus breviceps papuanus, assembly GCF_028583685.1. Taxonomy (NCBI): domain Eukaryota; kingdom Metazoa; phylum Chordata; class Mammalia; order Diprotodontia; family Petauridae; genus Petaurus; species Petaurus breviceps. The sequence goes on along the minus strand of NW_027186523.1, from coordinate 3,768,572 downwards.
AAAATTAAAAGAAAAAAGAAATTGGGTTAATTAGATTTCTTTTAATGGCAGTTGTATTCATGAGAACTTTTACCTGTATTGTCTTATATCCACATTAAGTTCCTTTCCATCATTAGCAAATGGAACAAGACAAATGTCTCTAGTTGAAGCTAGGCAAAAATCTAAAAGGAAAAGAAAAAAATCAGACTGTGTGAGTACCTTTCTGGGAGGTGATTCCTCCACATCAGAGGCCATTTATAACTCATGTATTATACTTTAATTAAACCTAAAAATGAAAGCCAAAACAATATGTAGATAAATTTGGGAGTGATTATTCATTTAATGGAAAGATTCTTAATAGTACTCATAAATTTCCATTAAATAATAATTTTCCAAAAAAAAATCTAAAATTCGAATTGATTTATATATTCTAAATAAAGTGCTTTATTGACAATATCAAAAAGATCTATGTTTATTTGTAAAAAAGAGTTTGTTTTTCTTTTTCTTTTTATCAAAGAAAAGTAAAGCAGGGGGGACAGAGATCAGACTTTTGTTCATTAAAAATTAATCTGAATTAAGAAACTGGGGAGCAGATCTGCTACTTGAGTAGAAATGTCCCCCTGTCCCTCTTAAACTGACTTCTACAGATATCTGGCCTTATTTAGTAAGCCATTGTACCTTACTGCCAATTTCATCTTGATAAAAAAAAAAGTGGCACTGTTGCTGCCCTCTGAAAGCATTTTAATCTTGTGTAAAGCCCTAAAGTCTTTATGTGCTAATGTTTTTTGATTTGGAGACCATAGAGTCAAGTCCTCTGTGTTACAGGGTCTAGCAGAGCCTGTCAAAGTAGACAGACATCAAGTACAGGACCAGGGATGCTTGGATATATGCTGTCTGAGGACCAGCCTACCTTAGTTCATCAGGTGGACTTCAGGGTGATGAATTGTTCTGCTAGTAAAAGTCAAGAAGGCTTTCCTTGACTAAGGCCTGGAGGGCTTGGAAGTATGATATATGCTTTGCGGGGAGGAAGTGCTCATACCCAAATCACATCTTGCAATATTGAAGTTTTGTGCAATCTGAAATATTGAATCAGATAGATTACCAATCTGAGTGTTTATGGCCTCAGGGAAACTTCATGGCAAACCTAGTCAGTGCCCTACAATATCCAGGGAGTCTCTGCCAAGGTTTAGGGCCAGGTACTTAATAGCGTAGCCCTGTTGCTGACAAGAAGAAAGCCATTTTTTTTCCTCTTTGAATCTCTGGCTTCTGAAGTTTAAAACTTGTACTGCCTACCTCACAGAGTGATGGTGATGAAATCTTTTGAAAAGCAGAAAGAATGCAAATGTGAGCCATTCTTTTTTTTTTTATTTAAAATTTTATTTATTTATTTATGTTAAATTTTGAGTTCTATGTTTTCTTTCCCTTCTTCCCACTTCCATGGTAGAGGCCAACATTTGATATAAATATACTTGGAACCACACAATACACACTTCCATGTATCAATTCTTTCTCTACAGGTAAATAGCATTTTTCTTCATGTATCTTTTGTATTTGATTTCAATGTTCATACTACTCCAAATAACTTAGTCATTCACAGCCACTGTTCAAACAGTATTGCTGTTAGGCTATATAATGTTCCCTTGGTTCTGTTCATTCCACTCAGTATTATTTCATGCAAGTCTTTCAATGTCTTTCTGATACCAATCTTATAGTATTCTATCACAATCATATATCACAACTTATTTAGTTATTCCCCAATTGATGGGCATCTCCTCACTTTCTAATTCTTTGCCACCACAAAGAGAGCTGCTATAAATATTTTAGAACATATAGCTTCTTTTCCTTTTTCCATAACCTTGGAATATATAGCTAACAGTAATATTGCTGGGTCAAAGGATATACACAATTTTATAACTCTTTGGACATAATTCTAAATTGCTCTCCAAAATGGTTGTATCAGTTCACAATTTCACCAATAGTGTATTAGTGTCCCAGTTTTCCCATATCTGCTCCATTTATTATTTTCCCCTTCTATCATTTTAGTCAATCTGATAGGTGTGAGATCTTATCTCAGAGGTTGAATTTACATTTCTCTCATCAGTAATGATTGAGAGTATTTTTTCACATGTCCATATATCGCTTTGATTTTTTTTCTTCCAAAAACTGCCTGCTCAGATCCTTTGAAAAATGTGAGCCATTCTTACAAAGAGGATTGTGTTATTGGAATGGATTTTCAGATGCTCACTGCTGCTTTTAAGATTATAGTAGAGGATATATTTTGAGCTAGAGAAGGGATCAGTTTTATTTTTTCTTGCTTTTACTCAGTTTTTTTGGTGGTAGGCTACCTAGTTCCTTCACTTCTCCAGTTCTGCATGGAATTCAGTTGTAATTGCTCTATTCAGGCAGCTTGTCAATTAGCTTTTTGAACTGTTAGATCTCCTTTCTCCCCCAAAGTGACATGTTATTCTCACGAACATAGGAAATGCATGAAAGGGATCAAAAACGTGTTAATGACCCCATGAACAACAAAGAGCATAGTTAACACCCAAGAGGGAACTGGAGCACAATAAAGAGGTGAGCTAAGGTAATTAGCCCACCACGAAATAAATCTATGGGGTCCAGTAATAAATACAATAAAATACCTTTCCATATATATTGAAGAAAGTAAAGATTCTGAGTTTCTTTCGTTGCAGAGGGGGTTTCCTGACATCAAGAGAGCTTTGTCTTTTATATACCCTGTAGAATGCCTCACAACACTCTATAAATGTTAAATAATCTTTTCCTGTGAAGCAGGGATTATGCTGTAAAACATCTTTACAGTGATTTTCAATGTATCAAAGGTTGCATGAGAAATTCTTTCTTTTTTAAACAAGTTAAAATGATACTCACTTTTGTCTATCCATAAAGTCTGATTTCAGGGTTTTTATTTAAAGAAATGCAAACTTCAAAGGAAACAGTCCAATATTGTATTATCTACTAGTGGTATTTATTTAACTTAATTACTGAAAAAGCATAAAGAGAAACAATAAGGTACTTTTTAATATTATACATACACTTTAAAGAAAATCTCATGTAGCTACTCAGTATCTTTCAAACTGAATAAAAGGTGGGTATGTTGTTGAGCTCTTTAGGACCTCTTTTTCTTTTTTTTTTCATATTTATTCCTCTCTCTGCATATATTAAGGAAAGATGCAACATTCCTTAATCATAATATAACTTAAGGTAGACTTGATACTCAGAGTAATGACTTTTGTACATCTTGTGCTGAACCATGTCAATGCAGAGCCTTTGAACTTTAAAAAATATATGCTCCAAGGCTCCCCTCCCACGGAGCCGGCATTTATTTCACATTCATTCTGCTTCTGTCACTTACTGGCTGTTTGATTATGGGTAAGTCACTTAGGTTCTCTTAGTTTCAGTTTCTTCATCTGTAAAAATAGGGATATAATAGCACTTATCTCATCCTGTTGTTTCAGGACTCAGATGAAATAATGAAATGTCAAATACTTTGCAAACATTAAGGCTCCATATAAGTGTCAATGGTGATGAGGATGATGCTTTCCTTATGTGTCAGAATTCCTAAACTCTGGCCTGCCCCTGGTTCTAGTTTATTGTAAAATGAATGCCTTGTCAGATAGCCAGCTATTTTAAAGAGTTTGCTAGTATAGGCATCTCATGAAGTTTTGAGAAATTTTATTATCATTTATTTTCATCTCCTTGGCAGTGGGGAAGACAAGGGAGGAAGATTGGAGAAGACCCTCATAGTATTCAGCAGAATATCTGGGTAAAGGTGTTTTAATATGATAACTGAAAAGATAATATGAAAAACATATGGGAAAATTTAAGCTTCAGGAATACAATGAATATGTTTACCATAAATAACAGAAATTATGGATTTTTTAGAGGGTGGATATGTGGAAAGAAAATCATTACCACTAATTGATGTTTTGCTTCTTCAATTAGCAATTATGGTGCCTCCATTTTTGCTCAAAATGAAGCATTGCATCATGGATGTCAGCAAGTTCTTTGGCTCTGTGGAGAAGATCATCAGATAACTGAAGTGGGAACAATGAATCTTTTCCTATACTGGATAAATGAAGATGGAGGTAATAGCATTAAATTCAGCTCTTTTTTCTGTTCTTAGAACATGACTGTGTGAAACTCTCAAGAGTTCAGTAAAGGGCTTAGTTACTGATTAATACTGACAGGTATTATTGTGAATCACTTCTAGAGAAGTTTACTTACACCTGTCAGTATTCACAATAACACCATTTTATGGTTACCATGAAAATTTCCACTTAGCCCCTTCATTCTTCCATGCCATCATTTAGTTGACCAAAAGAAAACTAACTTGATTAATTTTCTAGGAAAGAAAAGATTTTGTTCTTTTAATTTGGTGCCTAAATCAGGACCAGTCAGTACATTACTTGGAATGAACCCAGCCTACTTGAGTTCATGTGAATTTTAAAAATGAGGGGCAGTTTCTCCTACCCATTTAAATTCCTTCATTTGGTAGCAAATATCTCTGCAAATGAGTGATTGTGTGTTAAACCAAGAACTAGGGAAGTTCCACACAGAACCTTGGCAGCTCTATAAGTAGGTGCAAATACTATTCTTCCTGGGGAGTTTTATATCTTTTTCTCATGTTATAGGAAATTTATTGCTTTCCACAAAGCTGTATGGTTATTATTTTGGATCCCAAAGCTAAATGTTCTGAAAATCCTCCATCCCTGCCAAAATAGATAATTTGATTTTTTATCATATTATATATATTATATTTTATATTATATGTATTTATAACATATATTATATATGTGTATATATATATGTCTATACACACACACACACACACACACACATATATATATATATATATATATATGTTTATAATCAAAGGATAATATTTAGCTCCCAGCAATCTCCTTGAGGAAGGGACTGTTTTTGTTTTTGTTGTTTTGTATTTGTAGTCGTAGTGCCATGCACACAGAAGCCATTTAATAAATGTTCATTGATTGATTAATGTTCCTATAGTACTCTACCCTGGTCAGATTGCATCTGGAATATTGTGTACAGTTCTGGGTGATATATTGATAAGCTGAAGACTATCCAGAGGAGGGGGATGGTGAAGTGCTTTGAGTCCATGCCAAAAAATGATGGAATTGGGAGGGTTTGGCCTGGAGGAGAGAAGAGAAGACTCAGCATGAACATGATGGCTTCAAGTATTTGAAGGGCTGCCAAGTAGAAGAGGCATAAGGCTTGTTCTACTTGACCCTAGAGGGCAAAATGGATGGGAGTTAGAAAGAGAAAAAAATTGTGTTTGTAACACAAGTAACAATGAAGGTAACAATGAAGGTATCTTATAACAGAGCCTTCATCAACACCTTTAGGATATGTTATAGAGGGAATTTTGGCAACAATCAAGTACAGATTGGATTAGGTAGCTGTTGGGACCCCTTCCAGCTCTGAGATTGTGTGATTAGGATGAGAACCTATTGGATAAAGAGGAGTTTGGGGTTAGGATCACAGGTCATTTAAGTATTAGAAGGATGTTTTCAGTAGGAAGCATGTAAAATAAAGACCCTGGTTCTTGAAAATCAATGAGCAAACCAGCATCACTGGGCAGCCTAAAAGAAATTGTTGAATGTACCACAGAAACTGACTCTTCTTCCAGATGCCCTTTCTTTCTCTTTTGTTTGTTTGAAGATGCACACAGGGCTATGGAATCCTTCAGCAAACATTTGTTGTTAGCTGGAGACAGATTAGTCAGTTGTGAAAAAAAATTACGAGGGAGTGAATTTTCACTTCCTGTGGGAGGGGGAAAATGCAATATTTGGAAGGGTGGGTATGGTTGATGCAAACTTTATGAATCCTTTAAAATTCTGGTGAATTTGATTTTGAACTAACAGTAAATTTCTGTTTCTTTGAATGTGACCCACTGTACTTGAAGGCTGTACTAGAGTAGCCTAAGTTCTTAAGATAGTCCAGATGGAAAACCTTCAAGTATGGGTCCAGTTATGGAAAATCATGCAAAAACCAGTCCAGCCATACTCAGAGAGGCTTATCACCAGATATCTGGTTTTTAAGGTGATGAATATTTTTGGTCACAGCAATTCACAAATCAGTATAGTAGTAAATGGAGGCCCCTGAAGGAAGTATATTGATTTTTTTTTCCTTATGAATTCAATAATCATTAATAAGCACAAATTTCAGTATGCTAAGAACACCAAAAAGAATGATTGCTTATGGAACCATTAACCTATTTTATTCTTTAAGTATGTAATAAACTTAACACAATAGTGACAAAACTATACTGTTTATGTCCTCTTGTGATTCTTCTTTTATTTTTCCTGAGTGTCTTCTTAATGCTTATTTTTTTATTGCTGCTTCATTCTGCTTCCCTTCCTTCCTTCCTTCCTTCCTTCCTTCCTTCCTTCCTTCCTTCCT
>NW_027186523.1:3752171-3762139 GCF_028583685.1 Petaurus breviceps papuanus | reverse complement strand
TTCCTTCCTTCCTTCCTTCCTTCCTTCCTTCCTTCCTTCCTTCCTTCTTTCCTTCCTTCCCTTCCTTCCACACTTACTCACTTTTTGTTACTATCCATTTACTATCAGTGTAGGAAATATTCACACCAATGAAATAACAGACATTTTGAAGTATTAATTTTGAAAACTCTTTTCCAAGTCTGATTTAAGCTACTAGCCTATTTTTTTCATGATAGTGAGCAATGGAAATGTGAAAGGAGAAATCTTACTTTAAGAAATACTTAGTCATTTAAAGACCTAGTTTTGGTTTCAGCATTAAATCTGAAATGTTTTCTTTGTTGCAATAGGCAGATGTGCTACCTCTAATTACTCCTGTGTTTTTGGGTATAGAAAGATGATTCCTATAAATCTGAATCAGTGCTAGGACTTATTTTTAGTAATTTTTACCAGCACTGGCAAAGTTAGTCTCATTCTAGTCTTGGCAGGGAAGGTGTTGAAAATACATCACTCAGGGATTTTTGGTGTGGTTAGTGTCAGACACACTGAATTACAGAACCTCAGAGTTGGAAGAGGACTCATACTGAACTTATAGCTTACCCACACTTTCAGATGCTTTTTAGACCACAAGTGAGTAATTTTGGGGGACATAGCTTTAAAAGGAAACTAGATGGCACAGTTGATATCATGCTGTACTTGTAGATAGTAGGATCTGAACTCAGGTACTTTCACAACCTCTGTCAGCCTCAGTTTCCTCATCTGCAAAATGGGGATAATATATAAGGTTGTTGTGAGACTCAAACGAAATTATATATATGTATACATATATAAAATATCCATATAATGCATATTATAGAAATATACAATCATATACACATACATGTATATACATACATGTGTGTATATACATATGTATAGCTTTGCAAATCTTAAAGCACTCTATAAATGCTAGCTATAATTATTGTTGTTGCTTTGTACAGTGGTAGAACCAATGTACAGATCTACTAAGTGTGTCTATAAGTGTGTCTGTTTTCCCCTATATTTCCAATTTTTGTCACTTTTCTTCTTTTTGTCTCTTTGCCAATCTGATGGGTGAGAGGTAAACTCTTTAATTTTCATTTTTTTTTATTATCAGTCATGTGTAAAACTTTTAAAAAATGACTATTGATAATTTGTATTTTTTCCTTAGAAAACTCCCTGTTCATATTATTTGAACATTTTCAGTTGGGGAATGGTTTAGTTTTCAACATTCATGTCCACAAGATTTGGAGCTCCAAATTTTCTCCCCATCTCTCTCCTACCCGCTACCCCAAGATGGCAAGCATACTGATTACTCCTTCCCCCAGTCTACCCTCTCATATATCCCCTTCTATCCCTTTCCTTACCCCCTTTTCCCTTACTTTCTTGTAGGGCAAGATGGATTTCTAAACCCCATTGCCTGTATATCTTATTTCCTGGTTGTATGTAACAACAATATTTTTTAACATTTGTTTTTAAAACTTTGAGTTCCATATTCTCTCTCTTCTTCCCTACTCACCTATCCCCACTGTGAAGACAAGCAATTCAATATAGGTTATACATGTGTAGTCATGCAAAACATTTCCATAGTAGTCATGTTGTAAAAGATTAACTAGATATTTCCCTTCATCCTATCCCACCCTGCATTTATTCTATTTTCTCCTTTGACCCTGTTCCTTTTCAAAAGTGTTTGTTTCTGACTACCCTTTCCCCCAGTCTGCCTACCCATCTATCATCCCCCCTCTTAACTCCTTCCTCCCTACTTTCCTCTAGGGTAAGATACCCAATCGAGTGTGTATGTTGTTCCCTTCTTAAGCCAAATCCAATGAGAGTAAGGTTGATTCATTCCCTACTCTTCCCCTCCGTTGTAACAGTTTTCTCTTGCTTCATTTATGTGAGATAATTTACCAAATTCTTTCTTTCCCTTCCTCCTTCTCCCAATATATTCCTCTCTCACCTCTTGATTTTATTTTTTAGATATCATCCCTTCATATTCAACTCACCCTGTGCTCTCCAAGTATACATATACACATGTATACATGCTTACATATACATAAACACACACACATATGTGTGTGTGTGTGTGTGTGTGTGTGTATTCCCTTCAACTATCCTAATACTGAGAAAAGTCTCATGAGTTACAAATACTGTCTTTCCATGTAGGAATGTAAACAGTTCAACTTTAATAAGTTCCTTAATATTTTTCTTTCCTGTTTACCTTTTCATGCTTCTCTTGATTCTTATATTTCAAAGTCATTTTCTGTTTAGCTCTGGTCTTTTCATCAAGAATGCTTGAAAGTTCTCTATTTCTTTCAATATCCATACTTTCCCCTGAAATATTATACTCTGTTTTGCTGGGTAGGTGATTCTTGGTTTCAATCCTAGCTCCTTTGACCTCTGAAATATCGTATTTCTTTTTTTTTTTTTTTTGGCCTTTTTATTTTGGAGGACAATTGGGGTTAAATAACTTGCCCAAGGTTACATGGCTAGTTTTTTTGTGTGGGTGTTAAGTGTCTGAGGCTGGAACTGAACTCAGGTCCTCCTGAGTCTGGGGCCTGCACTTTACTCACTGCACCACCATCTGTGAGCATCTCTGGAAGCAGCTGCTGCTGCTGCTGCGGTTACCACCGTAGCCCTGCTTCTACCTCCACCACCCTGGGGGCAGGGGCCAGACCTTTTTCTTCTCTCACCTAGCTCTAACAGGGTTACCCAACTGACCTTTTATTTTGTCTTTGGGTTGAGAAGTCTGGAAACTGCCACAGCTGCCAGTGATTCAGTCTCCTGAAGTCTACTCCAACTTGGCCTGTGCCGGTGCAGCCCACACGGGACTGTGCTCTGCTCCCAGCCTGGTGCAATAGACCCTTCCTTTTGGCTTGCCAGGCTGTCTTCAGCTGGAGATGTATTTCACTCTGTCTATTTGTGGGTTCTATAGCTCTAAAATTTGTTTAGAGTCATATTTTACATGTATTGGAGGTGATTGGGAGGTGAGCTCAAGCAACTTCCTAATTTTACTTCACCATCTTGGCTCTGCCCCTCAGGAATGGTTCTTTCAAAGCAATTCCCTACATATCTTGGAAATAAGACCTTTATCTGAGAATTTTTTTTGCAAATTTCTTTTCTGCTTACCTGTTTTTCTTCTAATATTGTCATTATTGGCTTTATCTGTGCCAAAACTTTTAAGCATTTGGCACCCCTGCCCAAATTCTTCAGTTTATACTTACTGACCCTGCAATCCCCTACTTGATCATTCTTTCCTTAGCCATAGATCTGAAAAAAATTTCTTCCTTGTTCCTTCTTGATTTATAACATCACTCTTTATGTATACATTTAGAGCTTATTTGGTAATAAAATATGACATTTATGCCCAGTTTTTGTTATACTACTTTCCAGTTTTTCTACCAGTTTTTGTTTTGTTCTTAATGTAATAGCTTCAGTTTGGGGGATTATCAAATAATAGTCTACTCTGTTTACTTGATGTGTTCTCTTGATCAATCTATTTGTTACTAATAATTATTGCTTTGATATCTGGTACTGCTAGGTCCCCTTTTCCCCACGTTTTTCATTAGTTCCCTTCATAGTATTTTTTTTTTCTTTTTGGAGGGCAATTGGGGTTAGGCAACTTGCCCAAGGTCACACAGCTAGTAAGTGTTAAGTATCTAAGGCTGAATTTGAAATCAGGTCCCCCTGACTCCAGGGCCAGTGCTCTATTCACTGTGCCACCTAGCCACCCCTATCTCTTCATATTCTTGACCTTTTATTCTTCTAGATGAATTATGTTATTATTTTTTAAAGCAATTGGGGTTAAGTAACTTGCTCAAGGTTACATGGCCAGTTATTTGTGTGATTGCCAAGTATCTGAGGCCAGAACCGATCCTGGGTCTCCTGACGCCGGGGCCGGTGCTCTTACTCACTGCACCACCTGGCCACCCCTATTTTTTTTTCTAACTCAATAAAAGTAATCCTTTGGTAGTGGGATTGGTATATTACTGATGAAATAAATAAATTTAGGGTATGTTGTTATTTTGCAAATATTGATTTGACCTCTCTCTGAGGAATGCATATTTCCAGTTCCCCAAATACTTATTGTTTTTCCTTATTATTTTTCTTTGACATAGGTGGCTAACTTGCTCTAAATTATAGAATAGTTGCAATATGAATCAGTGAAAGGAATATCCCCACTATTAAAATCCTTAAAATATTATATATATATATATCATATATAATACCTATGATAATCACAGATATTGAAGTTTACTACCTGTGATATATGTTATATATAATACTTCAGTATCTATGATTATCATATATAATAGCAGTGGATATATTCCCACTGATTCACATATAGCATATATATGATATCCATAGCATATTTTATATATCTATCTATCTATATATATATATTCCTAGATTTTGGTGGTGTTAGTGAGGGTTTTTTTTTTCCACTTAAAGGTTTCTCTTTTTTTTCCTCCATTTAATACTTTGTTCTATAATATTGTGAACTGAATGGTTGTAAGTGGAAGGAACTTTTGGTATACCAAAAGTTGCCCTATATTTGGGTGGGGCTGTTGCTACAGTGTTAAGAGACAGGAAGGAAACTATGAATCGAGAGAAATAATACTTGCTTCCGCCCACCCACTTCCCAAAGTGTACATGTGGTTTTGTGCCGTGAGTCTCTGATACAAGCATCCCACAAGTTCAATTATCCTGTGTTCCTTTATCCATACTCAGCTGCCTCTTAAAGGTAAGAAAATCAGAAGGGTTGAGGGTATAGTATTTAAGATATACTCAGTGTTATAAATCAGGATTACATTGTATACTTTCTAAGCACTGAATTGTGATTGTATCTATTTTATTTTTTTACTGTGTTTGCCCCCTCCCCCTCCCCAATACCTGTTGATTTACAGAAGTTGGGTGTGCCACAGGAACTTTTGGAGGCCTGTTCTAGTAAAAGCATTTGGTTCTAAGTCTCTAGAATGCAGAGACAATCAAAGTGCTTCTACTGTTACATAGATATCCTTAGTGAACTATTTGGCACTTACAGTGCTTTTTAAAAATTATGATCATTATAATTCTCTCAACTATAGCAATGTCTCATTTGGTAAAGAATAGGTCTTCTGTTGTTGTGCTGCTTTTAGATAATCCAGGTCCTAAACATGATTTTTCTGTCAAAAGCGAGCCGAATTTGTGGGCTTACATTCTGCTTTCCTTGTGTTGGATAATCTGAGGCCATATGGAGCTCGTTCTGGCTCCAGTAAACATGTTTGTGGTTGCAGAGGAAAATGAATATTTCTCACCCAAATGTTTTCATGTCGTCATCTCTGTCTGGCACCCAGGGGAGCAGATGTTCTGTACATTGACCCCAGCCTAATGGGTAGGATGCTGTGCAAAAGATGCATTTTATAAAACAGACAGCTTATATACTTCATGATCTTGTTTTTCTTAGATTCCACGTAGGCGGGGGGCTGGCTTCAGCATTAGGGAAAAAAATAAAAGTGAAAAAATGAGCTGCATTTAGTTAAAGGACCTGCATTCAAATCTTGTTTCTACCATGTACCATCTCTGCGACCTTGGGCAAGTTCTTTAACTTTCCCTCATCTATGAAATGAAGGAGTTAGACTAGATTACCTCTAAGGCCCCTTTCAGGTTTAAACCCAGGATCTTAAACCTCATCTGTGACTGAAGAAGATGAAACAAGTAGACCTAAAAGAAAATGATTGCCTAGGGTATGTTGATTCTCTTCTTTCCAGTAAAGCTATGAGAAAAAAGGTAAAACAAAACAAAAACAAATAAACAAACAAACTTTGTTCTTAACAGACTTTATCCCCTGGCTTGAGAAAAAAAGAATGCATCTGAGTTACTTATCTTGGACAGGAAAACAACTTACTTAAGCACAGTATTTTTTCAAGTATTTATAGAAGATATAAGGGAGTTTGGGAGAGTCCAAAACTCATGCCTTTACTGGTTTTAATTCTTCTACTATTTATTCCTTAGCAAACTCCTCAGAACGGTTAGTCCAGACTTTTTCTTTCTTATATTCTCAAAGAAGATGAAAATAGTCACAATTCTTTGACTTTTCCTACATGTATTCACAGAAGGAAAAGATCAAGGAAGTTATCTGGATAATTCAAGAGAAATATCTAGAAAAATAGCTTTCAGTAGAAATATCGATATTGGAGGTAGCACAGTGTTGTGCAAAGTGCGCTGGACTAGAAGGTTGGAGTCTTGGTCTCTAGGCCTGGCTCTGCCACTTTTAGTGTGGCCTTGGGCAAATCACTTAACTTTTTTAGTCTTCAGTTTCTCTACTTGTAAAATGAGGGGGGTTGAACTAGATCAGGACTTCATAAACTTTTTTCACTCGTGACCTATCAGTGCTTCTTAAACTATGGGTCACAACCCCATATGGATCACATATTACCCACAGTTTAAGAAGCACTGGACTAAATGATCTCTAAATATGTGTTTATATTTCAGCTCTACAATTGTAGGATTTGAAGTGGTATCAAAGATTTCTCCTTTATTTGTGTTTCCTCATCACATATGAATTAATTTTATAATGTTCTTACTGCTAAACTTTTGTAAGTTCACATAAATAATTTCATAACTATATACTTGAATTCTTCTGTATCTTTTACTTCTTTCATATCTTAGAATTATAGAATTTTAGAATGGGAAGGTCATCTGGTTAAAACTATGAAAAAGAATTAACACTAAGTGACCATGCAACATTTTTTTTCTCTTTGCTCTTTGGAGGGGGGAGGGCAGGGCCTTTGGGTTAAGTGACTTGCCAAGTTCACACAGCTAGTAAGTGTGTCAAGTGTCTGAGGCTGGATTTGAACTCAGGTACTTCTGACTTCAGAGATGGTGCTCTATTCACTAGCTGCCCCAATGCAACCTTCTTTTTCTTAAAGGCCCCTAATAAAGGAGAATAGACTACCTTTTGATGTGGTCTATTCCACTTTGCAGTAGTAATAATTGTTGGGAAGACAGCTAGGTGGTATAATGGAGAGAGCACTGGCTGTGGAGTCAGGAAGATATCTCCTTGAGTTCAAATCTGACCTTAGATACTTACTAGCTGAGGGACACTGAGCAAGTCATCTAACTTTTTGCCTCAGTTCCTCGTCTGTAAAATGAGCCAAAGAAGGAAATGGCAAACCACTTCAGTATTTTTGCCAAGAAAACCCCAGATGGGGTCATGGAGAGTCGCAGAGGACTGAAAATAGCTGAACAACCACAAACTAGTTTTCCTTACATCAAACCTAAATTTATTTCTTTGCAGTTTACATCACTCATGTTTAGTTCTACCTTCAGGGGTCGAAGAGAATAAGTGCTGTACCTCTTCCATAAGACATCTCTTAACTTACTTGAAGACAGCTAGCCCAACTCCCTTAGGCCTTTTTTTTCCTCCAGGCTATACATTTTAAGTTCTTTCAGTTAATCTTTATATATGACATGAATTCTATACCATTCATCATCCTCATTCCTTCCTTTCAGTGCTCTCTTGCTTGGTAATCCTCTTCCTAAAATGTGATAATCAAGGCTAAACTCTGTACTGTAGACATGATTTGACCATTGATTGTAGTGTGCAATGTGGATTGTGTTGTTAGGTCAGTTGTGTCTGAGTCTTTGTAATCCCATTTGGGGTTTTTTAGGCAAAGATACCAGAGTGGTTTGCCATCTTCTTTTCCAGCTCATTTTACAGATGAGGAAACTGAGACAAATAGGGTTAAGTGACTTGCCCAGGTTCACACAGCTGGTAAATGTCTGAGGCCAGATTTGAACTCACAAAGATGAATCTTCCAGAACCCAAGCTTGGTTCTCTGTCCACTATACCACCTAGTGGTCCTGCAGTATGGATATCCACTCTTTATTTTTGAGATCTATATCTCTTTATATGAGTAAAATCAAGTTTACATTAGTTTTTTAGACTATAATATCTACATGGCTGTCTCATTGAGCTTACATAACACAGGATCCCCTGGATTGTTTTTAGACTAACTCCTCTATAGCCATACCTTCCCTGTCTTGGACTTAAGATATTAGTTTCTCGAAGCCAAATTCCAGACTTTTACATTGTACTCTATTAAATTCCCTTTTATACAATTCAGTCCCATGTTCTATCATATAAACATCTTTTTCTATCCTGACTCATCATCTATTGGGTAGGCTGTCCTCAGCTTTTTGTGATTTAAGAAATTTGATAAGGATGCAACCATGCCTTTATTTTTTTTAAAGCAATCGGGGTTAAGTAACTTGCTCAAGGTTTCATGGCCAGTTATTTCTGGGTGTGGTGCTGAGTATCTGAGCCTGGATTTGATCCAGGTCATCCCGACACTGGAGCTGGTGCTCTTTCTCGCTGAGCCACCTGGCTGCCCCTAACCATGCCTTTATTGATAAAAACATTTAACAAAATGGGGACAGAGGGCAAGCTACTGAAACCCTCCCTCATAGTACTGTAATCCAGTAAGCTTTAAATAATAAATTATGTCTATAAAACAGTGATAGAATATGTAGTCTGTTAGTTCATAGGTGATATTTTTCTTCTCTCTCTGAGTTCTGATGCTCTATTCTTTGTAGAGAGTGAGGATCAGTAATGTTTATGGTATGGCATCCACTGTCAGAAGCAGAACAGGTGCTGGAGACCAATTACACTTTCTCATGAAAGGTTTCCATGTGAATTCTCATGAAGAGGCAGAAGGAATGCCAGTGTAGACTTGCACAGAGTAGGTGCTTAATACACCTTTGTAGAATGGACGAATGAATTAGTGGCATAAAAATACCTTATAAAAACCAGTAGGTGGATTTTCACATATGAGAAAGAGAAATGTGGTGGCAGAATCTAGCCAGTATAGCCCCCCAAATTGATCTGTGTCCTAGTTTGTCACATGTGAGTTAGAGGGAAATGATCCTTTCTGTGTCATATATAGGACAACTTAATAATGAGTAATACTTAAAAAAAAATCAGATTCAGCATAGCTTGAGCTCTTCCCTGGCTGTATTATTCTTCATTAGGAGAGTTTGTGTCTTCTCAGTTCGTTTTTTGTGGGGAAAGCTGTTATCTTTCTCTGGGCCAATAGCAAACTGATGGCAATTAAATCAGTTGTCTTTTTTTCTTCTTTCGCAGATTTATCTGTCATTTGAATGATTTGGGAAGCTTTACAATGGAAAGATGATAACAACATCTTCCTTGAATCTGAGATATTGTTTGCCAAAATTGGTTAAGATCTAGTTATTATTGTTGCACTTGAAGTTTATGCATGTTGTATCTAATGTATAGATCTACATTTTAAAAGTGCCCCTCCCCCTTCTAATTATCATTACTATTCTCTTGCAGAAGATGAACTGGCAACTCCACCACTAGATGGTATCATTCTTCCAGGAGTGACAAGGCAAAGTATACTGGATTTGGCACACAAATGGGTGGGTGATTTTGTCATTAACAATTTTTCTAACTGTAGAGATTTTCCACTTGCAACTTGTCATGAGATAAACAGTAATGGATATAAGCCCAGGGTAGTGTTGAAATAATAACCCTGTGGTTCCAACTAATCTTATCTCTTCTTTCAATCTTAACATGAGAAAGAAGAGCTTGTTTAAAAGAAGTGTCTTGGCAGGTTCATCAAATAAGTATAATTCATTCCAAAGGATTGAGAGAAACCTGTTAGGCAGGCTCTCAGAAAGAAAAAGGAAAACTGCATTCTGAAGGGTGTTACAAAAATGTGTACCATCATTTTACTTAAAGACCCCTGATTTTTGCTCTCTAAACATTGTATGATGCTGAGGAATAGTTTTTCTATAATAAACATGCATAAAAACTTTTGCCTCCAGCTATATTCATGCTCCCTGTTTCTTTCTTCTTTTCTTTCCTTTTTTTTTTTGCTTTTTGGAGGGCAATTGGAGTTAAGTAACTTGCCCAAGGACACACAGCTAGTGTGTGTGTGTGTGTGTGTGTGTGTGTGTGTGTGTGTGTGTGTGTG
>NW_027186523.1:3740507-3752161 GCF_028583685.1 Petaurus breviceps papuanus | reverse complement strand
TGTGTGTGTGTGTGTGTGTGTGTGTGTGTGTGTGTGTGTGTGTGTGTAAGTGTCTGAAGCCAGAGCTGACCTTAGGTCCTTCTGACTCTGGGGCCAGCATTCCAGAGTGCACTGCGCCACCTAGCTGCCCCTATATTCCCTGTTTCTGAAAGGTAATAGAAGTCAGCTATGCACTTAGTTGTTATTTTAAAAAGTATATTCACTGATAAACTAATTGATAATATGTTTTACTACTAATGGATTCCCATTACCCCAACCTTATTTTAAAATAGAATGTCCCAGAAAATAAATCCAAAAAATCCAAAATTGTTTATGGTAGCTCTAATGTTCATTTGTACTATATCGGGGAATGGATTGAACCATTTTGTATTGGGAACAGTGTTGTGAGGAACTCATGATAAAAATGTTGAATGGAGTGGTTGTCTGACAAGGATATTTGAATGGAGCTTTTGACTCATGGTAAAATTGTCTCCAAGGAACATGGATAGGCTTTGTCCATACTGTGGTCAAGCAGTGTTAATAAGAAACATGTTTATAAACACAGATTTTTTTTTCTAGAAGAGTGCTAACAGTTTCTCTGGCAGAGATTTTTGAAATGGAGGAAATGTGCTATAAATAATTCTACAAACCCCTGAAGTAGACAAGACCCAACTGCCACATGCTGGCTGGCACGTTGGCCATGACATTTGCAAACTGTTGGTATAATTTCAAACAGCTTGCCCTGTCCTAAATATGTTTAGAGTTGGAAAAATGTGTTTTTGACACTCGATAATTTGTGCTGTATTAAAAAAAATCAACTAAGTACAGAAGGTTTGATGACAAGTTGCAAGTGGAAAATCTCTATAGTCCTAATGATTTGCTAGTATAAAAAGTAGGCTATTATGGGGGAAGCTTTTTTTACTCCTTAGCTATAATTTGTTTTAAAAGTTATTTTAAAACAGGGAGACATGGAATGCCAAGAGTATGGGGTGGTGGTGGTGGGGGGGGTCAGGTTACAAGCCCTCATCAGCCAGAGGAAATGGTCCAAAGATAAATAAGGGTGGGCAGAGGGAAGACAGTTCAGCATGTGTGTATTTTCCACAACACAGAACTCAGCTTGTTTTTAATTGGCTTGGCTGATTTTCTGGACAGGTTTGGTTGGTGGTGTTTTTTTTTCTTTCCTTTTATAAAGACTGTTGTAAATTCATGGTTGGAAAAAAACATAATTACAATTGCAGGCTGAGATAAACTGAAACTTACAAATAAAGCATAATTTCATTGGCAGGCATACTTTTCCTTCCCTCCTTCCCTTCTTTCTCATTCAGCTCTGTTAATGTACCTGTGACATAATGTATTTCCCTTCCTGAGCATAAAAGCTGTAGTTTCTTATTTTCCTCTTCATGATGTTATTGGGTTTAATTTTTTTTACTTATTTTGATATTTTATAGAAAGGGTGATTGCTTCTTTGGTACCCAGGAATCCAGAGTATCTGGTGGGAAAAAAAATTCTTTTTTAAACAATTACTTAGCAGGAGATACAATCAATAAAATTGTGAAGAATTAAAAAGGAAACTACATTAAATATTTAACTATTTCTCCTTATTTGTTTTTGAACTTTTCAGCAAATCTCTCTGCATATATGGGCAATAGCCAGTGAGGTCTGTCACTGCTTACAATGGGGCAAAAATATAGAAACTGAATATTAAAAATGTTGTCAAAAACAACCAAATCAATGAGTTAGGAGGGGCAGGAATATAAATATTATAATTCTTTATTAAGAGGAAAGGGAAGGGAATATGCATTTATATAGTGCCTACTATTTACTAGTTCATGTGCTAAATGCTTTTTTTTTTTTTTGCTTTTTGGAGGGGGGAAAGTAGGGCAATTGGGATTGTGACTTGCCCAAGGTCACATGGCTGGTTTTTTCTGTTGAGTGTCTGAGGCCGGATTTAAACTCAGGTCCTCTTGACTCCAGGGTCTGTACTCTATTCACTACATCACCTAGCCTCCCTGTGTTAAATGCCTTTTAAAGAAATAAATATTATTTGATTTGATCCTCACAACCACCCTGGGAGGTTCATATTATTATTACCCTCATTTTACAGTTGAAGAAACTGAGGAAAACATCAGTTAAGTGACTCACCCAGAGTCACATGGCTAGTAAATGTCTATAAGGCCACATTTGAACTCAGGTTTTCCTGGCTCCAGGAATAATGCTCTATGCACTCTACCACAAATAAGTTGCCTTCAGATTTTATATAACTTTGCTGTGTGGCATACAGTGAGAATCATCTTCCTTTATTATCTCATTAGAATTCTTGATGACTTAAAAAATCATGTATAATTTTTTGAAACAGGAAATGTGCTATAAATAATCCTATAACTTTCTATGTCTCTTGCACATAATTCTTATTTTGGAGAAATTTGAAAAGTCATGAAGGTGAGAGAAATTGACCTCTATCTTGTTGGCCATAGCCATCATCTTCCTTTGTGATAAAATGCCTTTAGGAAATTACAGTGATGGAGATAAAATGCATTTTGTTATATTTTATGTCCTCAGTAAGTAGAGTAATTTAAAGGAGCTTATGACTGACATGTGAAAAAAATGCAGGTATTAAATATAGCAAGGTAGATACTTTCTAATACCTAGTATAGCTATAGTACCTATCTAATAAGTTTTCATTTTTTTTTGAGAAAAAGAGGGTCATGCCAATGTAGCTGACTCTTGATAATCCCATTTAGAAGCTGAACTACTTAAGAGTAGTTCCTTACTATCTCTAAACTACAATTTCTTTGTTAAAAAAAATGAAACCAAACAAAAATGTTTCCCAGCTTACTTGTGAGGTTATGTGCAATAATGATTGCTTTTCACATATGAGCTTAAAAAATTTTTATGGGTAGAAGCTAGGTTATCAATCTTATGTCTGATGAAAAATGTATTATTTTCAATCTCCTCGATAGGATGAATTTAAAGTGACTGAGAGGTACCTCACTATGAATGACTTAATCGTTGCCCTGAAAGAAAACAGAGTAAAAGAGATGTTTGGCTGTGGTACGGCTTGCATTGTTTGCCCGGTTTCTGATGTACTATACAAGGGTGAGGTAAGAAAAGTATTTATTAATTTTTGTTATTTCACAAGGTTCACTTATGGTTTTATTAATTTTCTTTGTGTGGGTTATGGTTCAATTTAGATATGGCTTAAAAGGTATCTTTTTAAAATTTTCATGGAATTTGGTTTTGGTTTGTTTGTCTCTTTCAAATAGAGCCATATTAGCAGTTTACTTCCTACCATCTTGCTAAGTGATTTATTTTATGAACACATAATTGTGAATAGTTTCTGATCTCAAATAAGTATACTACTTTTGGTTAAGTTGTATGGGATTTGAGTGTTTTTGATATTCCAGTAGACTTCTAGTTTTACATATTTTCTACCAATCCAATAAGGAAGACTTTATAGGTAATTGACTTTAAGTTTCCAGCCTTCAGAAGCAAGGAAGACTTCCATTATCCAAGTTACTTTGCTAGATTACAAACTGCAAATAATCAGTATGGGATTCATGTGCATGATGTGGTTTTCCTTAAATGACAATTTTACAGAGAAGTGTATTATTCTGCAATGCATTTGTGTTTCTGTGTATGGGGCCAAATTCCTACAAGGCTATAAGTGCCATAAGGTCAGAAGCTGGGCCACTGCTAAATTTAGTAATTCCTAGTGTTTAGCACATGGTAGGTATTAAATAAATGTGTTTTTATCATCAAATGTAAAATTCCCAATGTGCTTATAAGTCCTCTTAAAGAAATGTGAAGATTTAATTGGAAGACATATTCTGCTCATAATAAATTCCTCTTGCTTTCACATTATTTTTGCCTACTTTTCTTATCATTCTTATTCCTTCTTTATGTCATCCCAGTTTTCATGGTTAATATCAGTTAAATTTATAATTAGATGTCATACAGGCATTACTCTTTGAGAGATGGATTGGTTGAATTTACTGACTGTATCTAAATTCCTTTGCTTTTACACTGAATACAACTTTTCCTGGTTGTTGAGGTGATGTTTTCTTATTTCTCATTTTTGACAGTCTTAATACTTTAGGTCTTTAGTATATCATAAGATTTAATCATATAGTAAATATTATTTCCTTTTTGTTTGATATTCTATACTTTTTTGTTTTCAAACATTACTGATAATATTAATCAAACTCAATTTTATCTGTTTATATAAGGAAAAATACCAACCAGACTGTTAACATTTCCTGAAGAGATTTAAAACATGTAAATAAATCACCATCGGAAGGAGACTAAAAGAGTGTAGAAATTTCCTCAGTGAGCAAAAACCTCATTTCTTTGTCAAGCAGAGACCTGTGACACCAATTATTAGAATATGTTTATTTGTAAAATGTTATGGTGGAATATTATGGACAATTTCACCTCATAATACAATGAGAAAGAGTATCAGAACAATGAAATGAGAGTCAACAGCCTGACTGAGGAAAATAACACCTTAAAAAACAGACTAAATCAAATGGCAAAAGAGGCTCAAAAGGCAATGAGGAGAGTAATATCTTAAAAAGCCGAATTTGTCAGATGGAAAAAGAATCTCAAAAGCTCACTGAGGAGAATCATTCCTTCAGATCTAGAATGGAGCAAAGGGAAGTGACTTGATGAGAAATCAAGATGCTGTTAAACAGATTCAAACAAATGAAAGAATAGAAGGTAATATGAAATATCTCATGGGAAAAACCACTGACCTGGAAAATAGATCCAGGAGAGATAATTTAAAAATGATTGGACTACCTGAAAGCCATGATCAAAGAAAGAACCTAGAAATCATCCTCCAAGAAATTCTCAAGGAAAACTGCCCTAATGTTTTAGAACCAGAAGGCAAAATAGAGGTTGAAAGAATCCACCAATCACCTCCTAAAAAAGATCCCAAAAAGAAAAATCCTAGGAATATTATAGCCAGGTTCTGGAATTCCTAGATCAAGGAGAGAATATTACAAACAGCCAGGAAAAAACTATTTGAATATTGTAGAAACACAATCAGGATAACACAGGATCTGGAAGCTTCCACACTGAGGGATCAATGATATTCCAGAAGTCAAAGGAGCTGGGATTAAAACCAAGAATCACCTACCCAGAAAAACTGAGTATCATGTTTCAGGGGAAAATATGGTCATTCAGTGGAATAGAGGACTTTCAAGTATTCTTGAAGAAAAAACCAGAGTTGAATAGAAAATTTGACATTCAGATACAAGAAGCAAGAGAAGCATGAGAAGGTAAATAGGGAAAAGAAATCATAAGGAACTTATCAAAGTTGAACTATTTACATTCCTACATGGAAAAATGATCATTGTAACTGATAAAACTTTTCTCAGTATGAAAATAGTTGAAGGGAATATGTGTGTGTGTGTGTGTGTGTGTGTGTGTGTGTATATATATATATATATAGTCTTTATCAGAGGGTATATAGGCGTATGATTACATATGTCAATGTGTGTATATATATATATTTACAGGTATACATAGATAGAGGGCACAGGACCAATTTAATAGGAAGGGATGATGCTTAAAAGGTGAAATTAAGAAGTGAGGGAGGAGGGGCAGCCAGGTGGCTCAGCGAGTAAGAGCACCGGCTCCAGTGTCGGGATGACCTGGGGGATCAAATCAGGGCTCAGATACTTAACACCACACACAGAAATAACTGGCTGTGTAACCTTGAGCAAGTTACTTAACCCCAATTGCTTAAAATAAAAGAAGTGAGAGAGGGATCTAATGAGAGGAGATGGGGAGAGACATAATGGGGCAAACTATCTCATATAGAAGAGGCAAGGGAAAATGGGTACAATGGAGGGGAAGAACAGGAAAGCATAAGGGAATGGGTCAACCTTATACTCATTGAATTTGGCTCAGGGAGGGAATGACATACACACTATATAGGATATCTTACTCTACAGGAGAGAGAGGATGAGGGGGGGTTGATGGAAGGGAGGGTAGACTGGGGGGGAGGGAAGTTGGAAGCACATACTTTTGAAAAGGGACAGGACCAAAGTAGAGAATAGATCTAGTGAGAGATGGGATAAGGGAGGGAATAAGATATCTCTTATATGCTTCTGGATAGGATCCTTTCTTTTATATGATTCCCGTCTGTATGTAGTGATCATGACTGAGCCTCAGTCGTCTCCCTGGGCGATGTTCCCTACTGATTCATGCAGATGCTCAGTAGTTTGTTTTTTAACTATTCAATGGTCTAACTCAACTCCCTACTTGTTAACATCCAGAAATTCTACTACAGAGAATATACCATAAAGAGGTCAGGGAGGCTAAAAATATTTGCAATAGCACTTTTTTGTCATATCAAAAAGTGATGTAAATTAGATGAATATAAAATGGGTAATGGCTAAATAAATTAGAGTATGTGAATGGAATGTAATATTATGCTGTAAGAATATCATCTTGAAGAATTTGAAGAAAAATGGGAAGACAGTATGAATGACACAATGATATAAGGAGAATAAAATACACAATAATGACAGTATAAAGAGTCCTTAATCTTAAAAACCTTTCACACTCAGTTTAATTTCAATATCCAGTTTTTGACTTAGAGAAGAGACAAAGAAACCAAGAAACCCACTTATCTTCTGTCCTTAGAGAGCTGGGGGCACTATGAGATCAGAATAACATCTACACTATAATACATAGCCAATCAATCAGTCAATCAACAGACATTTGTTAAGTGTTTGGTATGTGTCAGACACTATGCTATGTATTGAGGATACAAAGTCAAAAAATGAAAAACCTCAAGGAGTTTATTTTCTAACTAGAGATAGAATCTTCATGCATATAAATACATATATATGAAGGAGGTATTAATGAATCTTGCTACAACCCTACAATGTATGAAGAAATTCCTTAATCAATTTGAGAAGATGATGAAGGCAACTAATACCACACAGGAAACATCTGATAATTAGCTAAGAGAATTTATATTATCCCTTGGACCTTTATAAAATACCTAAGCAATCCAGAAGTTCAGGAGTTTGCCAATTCAAATCAGCAGTGGAAGAGGAACTCTGACCCTTAGAAGCATCATGTCACTTTGGAATGAAGATATTTAACTCACAAAAGACACTACATCTCTCGCAGTAGGCAGAGACTCTCCAGAAAGAAAAGGATACAAAACATAGTCATCTGAGGGAGGAAGAAATGACTTCAAAGAATGTGATCCTCTGGCAGCAGAAATGGAGTCAAGAGTAGAGTTGGACTGCAGAGATGACTGCATTAGAAAAAGGACTTCCAGGCCCTTCAGTTCCAGAGTTGTGAATTTCCTTGGCACATATTTCCTTCACATGTGCCTCACTGCCACTGTATTCTTAAGTTTGCATCCATTCTGCGGCAGCTAGGTGGTGCAGTGAATAGAGCACTGGCCCTGGAATCAGGAGGATCTGAGTTCAAATGTGGCCTCAGACACTTAACACAAAAAAAACTAGCCGTGTGACCTTTTACAAGTCACTTAACCCCAATTGCCCTTCCCTCCCCCCATCAAAAAAAAGCAAAATAAATAAATTTTTAAAAAAAGTTTGCATCCATTCTCTGTGCTGTGTGTATTTGTGGGAGAGTATTTCTGGGGGAATGGTTTTTTTTTTTTTAAAGCCACTGTTATTACTATGCCATTTAGTAAATGCCTCTGCTGAAAGCTAATTGTGTCTATTGGCTGACTGGTAAGGGGAAGCACCCCAGTGGTGATTTGTGAGCTAAATTTTAGAAGAGTTGTGCCATAGACTGCACCTAGAGCACACATAATCACCCTCTGGGGATTCAATTTGAAAATGTTAAATTTGATCTAGGTTAGGAGACTAAGGGAAATGATACATATCTAATACATGAAAAAATGAATATAAAGTGGAAGAAAGATGAAGTGGGGGAAGGGAATAGGTTGTTTAGTAAGTTGGTTTTGCTGAACTTTTTCTTGGTTATAAACAAGAGCTCAATGGGGGTTAGTCTGTAGGGTGGGGATATATTGAGAAATAACAATAGTAACAACAGTTAGCATTTATCTATTACTTTAAGATTTGTAAAGAACTTTACAAATATTTCACATGATCATCAAAACAACTATGTGAGGTAAGTGGTATAATTTCATTTTACAGATGAGGAAACTGAAGCAGACATATGTTAAGTAGCTTACCCGGGGGTCACACAGCTACTAAGTATCTGAGGCAGGATCTGAACTCACATCTTCTTGACTCCAGGGCCAGCACTCTATCCATTATACTAGGATTTGTTGGGGGAAAAAAGATTAATAAAACTTAAATATCATAAAATAAATTTAGGTTTCATGGAGGCTTACAGAACACATGTTTTCCATAAGAGGTGTGGCAATTTTTCTTATTTCCTAGATTTAGCTAGCTTTGTTCTCAGTCTTGCAATTTCCACAGTACACATGAATTTCTTTAAAGTACCTCTTCCTCTTCTTTCTTAGAATATTCATGTTCCAACTATGGAGAATGGTTCTAAGCTTACCACCCGTGTTTTAAATCAACTTACTGACATCCAGGTAAGTGTTTATTTACTATATCTACTAAATTCAATCAGTGATTAGAACTAAATATAAGTACTTAGAAAACTGAAATTAATTTTAAGCTAGGAAATATTTATTAAGTTCTTACTATGTGCCAGACATTGCATTAAACACTGAAACTACAAAGACAGAAATGAAACATTTTTTTCCTTTTCAAGGAGCTTACTAGTATGTGATGGAGGAGAAAATAGGCACACTGATAACTGAGAAGTAAATAGAGAATATATGCTAAATGAATAACAGTTAATTTGGGGGAGGAAATACTAATGATGGGGAAACCAAGTGACTGTGGACAAATCAATTAGCCTCTCAGTGCCCCCGGTACATAGTAGTATGCATGTTCTTTCCCCTCTTACAGTGGGAGCTCCTTGAGGGAAGGGACCATATTTTTGCTTTTGTATTTTCAGTGCTTACCACGATGTCTGGCAGATCATAAATATGTTAATAAGTTGATTGACTGATTTTCTCAGATGATATATTGCTCAGTAGTTGCTGATCTCTGTTAGTAGAGTGAGTTTAATTAATGGGAGTTCCCTATACCAATGAAATCCATGGTCCAGAATGAAAATATAAAAAACAATCAGTAAACAATTGTGTAAAAATTCCCGAATGTGATATGTCTATGTCTTCCTTTTTATCCTCAGAATTTAGCACAGTGCCTAGTACTCAGCAAATTAAATATTAAAATGCTTATTGACTGACTGGTTATCTGACTGCATCAAAAAGGGGGAGGGAGGGAATATGCATATATAATGTCTACTTTTTATTAGGCATTGTTCTAAGCACTTTTTACAAATATTATTTCTTGATAATGATAAAACACATTATGGTGAATACATAACTCTGATCTCACTATTTCCCATTAGAACCACTGAAAACTTCTTTGGGAAACCCAGTTTTGTGTTGGTAATTATTAGGGCAGCAAATTTAATATATGTATTTTTGAACCATCTGATACATGACCCTAAAGAGTCTTTAATTTGGAGGGTCTTTAATTTGTGACTTAAAATAATAACAAAGAAGTGATTGGGAAAAATGTCAAAGAATCCTTTGAAAAAGGAAAGGGCAAAGATAGAAAATGAATTAAAGTAGTTAAAAAATTCAGTGAAGGGTTAAAACTTGCTTTTTTTTTTGAAGGGCAATTGGGGTTAAGTGACTTGCCCAAGGTCATATGGCTAGTTTTTGTGTTAAGTGTCTGAGTCAGATTTAACTCAGATCCTCCTGACTCCAGGGCCAGTGCTCTATTCACTGCGCCACCTAGCCACCCCAAGGGTTAAAGCTTTTATAAGTGAAAAGTTTAGAAACAGAAGGTAATGGAAGAAAGAAGGTACTATGACACCATTTTTTTCCTCACCTCCATATATTCAATAGTGCCTTTGGTAAGAGGAAATAAGAATTTCTCTTTTTAGCTAAAGTTCAGCTAGAACTATCATGCTATTTATAATAAAAGCTAATTATTCATAGAGAAATTAATATTGAAAGAAATTGGATTTTGGTACAGATAGTATAACATAGAGACATATACACATAGTATAACATAGTTATATATATATATATATGTATAGACTATATATGTATGTATATATACTATAACATAATATAACATAGAGAAACATAGCATTAGACACATACTTAATAGGGGTCAGGACTTGGAGCCCCAAAGAACAGCGTTCAAGATCTGCCTCTGCTACGTGTTCCCTGCATAACCAGGGACAAGGCACTTAACATCTCAGCATCCAAGGCAACTTTCTTAAGACTATTCTGGAGGAGTTACCTACCTGCATAAGAAGTTCCCCACACTGATGAAATATTAAATGATGTTCATGCATTAAGAATGAAAAAGACTATTTACTCCAGAGTTTTGAATAGCAAAGGATTATTCATTTAGAATTTAAGACTGTGACCTTGGTCTTTTTTTCCTTTGTGCCTGTGGGCATAGTACCCAGAGGAGTCTTGAAATTGTTCTCTTGCACAGTGGCAAATTGGTGCTGTCAGCCAAGCCACTAAGCCACTAGGCTGTCTATTTCTCTCCAAGAAAAATAATTTAAATATCCATTCAGAGAAAAGCCTAGAATTGCTCCATGTGGTGCATTTGATCTGTCTAACATTACATGGAAACATGGATGTTCCCCACAAAGTACTGTGTAAAAGCTTCAGAGAGCCCTGCCAGTATGCCCCAGGGGAAACATTCCTGCCCCACCACAAATTTGGCTTTCTCTTTAACCTTCTGTATATGAGTAAGAATCCCTGTGGTTAAACATTTAATCCCATTTAGGTAATTATATTTTCCTGTGTCTTAGATGAATTCTACAAATACCTCCTAGGAAGAGAGCACTCTAAACTCTGATTACATTTGTTGAAGAGAAGAATTCCCTATGTGTACATCTAACCCAAATTACACTGAAGGATTATATTTAGGGAACATTCATTATGTTGCTAGTGTTCCTTTTCTTTTGTCCTGGAGAAATAAAAAAGACACTGGAACTATCCCTACACATGGGTTACCCGGAAAATTTCAGTATCTTTAAAGGTATCAAGAGGTACTTTGTACCATTCTTTGAAGAAAAAAAAAAGACTGAGTTTGCCAGAGTTAAGTGTTTTCAAAAAAATTTCTACAAATTCTGAATTAGACTTCTTCACAATGATTTTGAGATAGCTTGAAAGTTCAAATTATACTGAGTATAATGCTTTACTTTAAAAAAATAAACAGTTTTCCTCAAAAGATTTCTATGTATTACTTCCATTAATTCTAGGTTTCTTTGAGAGAGACTTCCAAAACAAGCAAAAAAGTTATTGAAACTAAAATTTTAAATCTTGAAATATTTATGAAATAATCAGTTCATGGTTAAAATATTGAGATGCACCAATTTTAGTGCACTCTAGTCTCATCAGTGGGAAGAATACCTGTTTTCTTCAAGATAACTAGACATTTGGAGAACAAAACTGAAAATCTAATATCTATGAAAACATTTTTGAAATTCCAATGAATAATAATAATAACCAGGATTTATACAGTGTTTTAAGCCTTGCAACATACTTTACATATTTTATCTCATTTGATCATTCGAATATGACAGGACCAGGAATGACACGA
>NW_027186523.1:3714984-3740497 GCF_028583685.1 Petaurus breviceps papuanus | reverse complement strand
GATCAAATGAGATAATAGAAGTAAAGGGCTTATCATATGGCCTGCCCCATAGTAGCTGCTATGTAAATGTTTATTCCCTTCTCCCCTTCCCCTTCTACCTGAAAGGAGGGCTGTCCAGGCACACAGGTAAGTACAGGGCAGGCTGCAAAGTGATAAACCCCCACGAAGGGATCTGTATAAAGTGCCCTAAAGATATAGGAAGCCACAGAAGACCTTGTGGAAGAGAGGCTATCTGAGTTGGGGGTTGAAGGAAAAGAAGCAGAGATGTGGAAGGACCATATTGTGGGCATAAGGACTGGTTTACAGGCATGAAAAGAGGTGTACTGGATGAGACCAAGAAAATGACTGTTAATCAGTATTCCTGGAGCATAAGGAAATTTAAGGGAAATATTATGAAATAAAGCAAGAAGGGTAGGCAGGAGGGGAAGTATGGAAGACCTTCAATATAAGAGTATATTTTATTTTATAATTATATAATTGATGAGTCATGATTAAATTATTGTTAGCTATAATCATTTTATTCAATTCAATATGTCCCATATCATTTATGATTGTATTTCAAATCATAAAAATAACAAAAACATATTAAAAATCTGTGTTTCTCTAATTCTTCTAAGTAAGACATACTTTGTATACTCTTCATTTTTCTCTTGCCTTTAAGTTCATCAGAGAACTTAATTTTCCTTGCAAAGATTGATCAGTCAGATTATCTTGCTTACTTAGAATATAATCAGTTGCCTTCTTCAATTGAGCGGAGAGGACCCAGGAATACATACATATACATACATTGATAGATACACAGATAGATATTAAGAATCTAGTGAAAATTATTATTGTTTTAGCATGAGTGGCATGATCACACCTGTAGCATAGATCATCCATTTTTACAGCTGTGTGGTCTTAATCTGATGCTTCATCATGACCCTGAATGTATGAAGATTATGCCTGAGGAGTATAAGCTCTGGCATGATATAAAGGCTTCCAGAAGAGTTCCTGTAACAAGTTATGTCTGCATTTCAAGGACAAGCCTCAGTAAATACAGAGACGCATTCTGCCAGTAGATTGGCCCCTTAGGGATGAATTTTTTTGGATATGTCAACCTATGAAACAAAGGAAATATAAATTTATTCTCTCGTTTGTTGGATGGTGATGGTGGCAGAATGGTGGAAAAAGACAGAAGAGGCAAATAATTATGTGGTTTTGAGAGTCTACAAATATAAGCACATGTGAGTAACCCTACACAAGAGATCTATGACAATAACCAACAAATACTTATACCATTAGAGGAACTCAGTCAGATCAATTTAGATGTTCTCATTATAAATGAAATGAGAAGACAGGAAATCTCAGCTCAGAAAAAGAATGGCTCATAAATTTTCCTAGAGAGGCACATCAAGCAATTGTCAGTTGGTTTTACTGTGTAATCAAGGACAATAAGAAACATAATTTCATAAATTATTTGGTCATTTTGTTTTGTAGTGATCATTGTAAGAATTTTCAAAAAGATATCCATGAAAATAATTGTAGATTATATAGCAACAGCAGTTGAGGGGATTAGGAGGCACAGAATTTTACAAAGAACTTCATACTTCTCTCTAAATTAAACAAACATAACTGATACTTTAATGAATAAAACAGGATAACTGAATTTTACAACTGAAAGGAAATTCAGAGTCCATTTTAGTCTAATACATATCTAAAAAAAAAGATCTACTATAATATTTCCACTGAATAGGCTAGATGACTAGCCTAATTAAATACTAAATTTCTAATGATCAGGAACCTACTACCACTTGAAGAAGCCTACTTCTTTTTGAATAGTATCAGTTGTTAGGAAGTTTTTCTGTATATTCAGCTCATTCTTGTGTCTTTGAAGTTTCCCTTTGCTCCTTTTTCTGCTCTTTTGGGTCCAATGGGACAAAGTCTTCAAAATACCCATTTTCAACCCAACTCTACTGAATTTTCTTTTCTCCAAACTAAACATTTCTATATCTTTCAGTCAGTCTTCATAAACTATGAAATTAAGGACCTTCATCATCCTGTTTGCTCTACCCAGTATATTCGCCACATCTTTTCTTAAGAAACTACTTATGAAGTTGTTTTTTTGAACCTCAAAGTAAGACTTTACAGTTACATTATTAAATGTAGTCAGTGTTTCAGGCACTCCAGTGTTTTAGCCTGTCAAAAACTTTTTAGAATCTCATTTTGTTTAGTGTGTTAGGTATTTCTTCCTAGTCTTGTATCATTCGCAGATATATTAAGGATACTATCTATGCTATATCCAAGTCATTGATAAAAATATTAAATAACACAAGACCAAGCACAAATTCCTGGGACGCTACAGGCCTTTTTATGAGTTGA
Organism: Petaurus breviceps papuanus; assembly: GCF_028583685.1. NCBI lineage: Eukaryota > Metazoa > Chordata > Mammalia > Diprotodontia > Petauridae > Petaurus > Petaurus breviceps. The sequence continues at coordinate 3,738,136 of NW_027186523.1, read as the reverse complement.
TACTGAACCACTAATGACTATTCTTTGACTTTGCTTAATCAAATACTTCAAAATATGGTTCAATAGGAAATGGAATATGGTTCAAATGGAAATGAGAGAGGGTACAGGTTATAGACTACACAGAAGCCCCATACCTAGATTGTGAACATTCTGAGAAAAAAATCAGGATAGAGCAAGAATCAAATAACATAAAGAAAAATGAAATTGATGATATATATATTTTTTAAAAGCAATCGGGGTTAAGTAACTTGCTCAAGGTTACACGGCCAGTTATTTCTGGGTGTGGTGCTGAGTATCTGAGCCCGGATTTGATCCAGGTCATCCCGACACTGGAGCCGGTACTCTTATTCGCTGAGCCACCTGGCCGCCCTTAGGCAGTTGGGGTTAAGTAACTTGCTCAAGGTTACACGGCCAGGTGTTTCTGGGTGGGTGCTAAGTGTCTGAGCCCGGGATTCGATCTCCAGGTCTTCTCAACACTGAAGCCGGTGCTCTTACTTGCTGTGCTACCTGGCCGCCCCAAAATTGATGATATTTTAACAAATAGGAAATAGCTCATTACTGGTGTGGGAATAATTCCCACATCAGATTCTTGCATACCAAGACAAACAACTTGTCTTGCAAATTGAGAAATCATATGATATGTAAGGAAAATAATTCCAGCCTGACCTATTTGAACAAGCTATTGATGACTTAAAATGCCACATAGAGGAATGGATATAGACAATGATCATATTAAATTATTTATTAAATAACTTTAGGTAAAAAACCAGAACAGGAAAACCAAAAGATCTTAGAAGCTGTTTTAGTCAGCAAACACTTGAACTCATTGCTAAATGAAGAGATATATAGTAATTAACGTCAACTGAGAATATAAAATTTTTGTGAAATATTATGGAAGATAGTTAAAAATTATAAGTATCATTTCAGGAAAAAAATGAAAAACTTCAGGCGGAAGAAAATATTTAAATAAAACTTGATGAGAGAATCATGTAAACAGTGTCATCATGAAAGCATCAGTAAATAGAACTGGAAGAGCCAAACAAATCAACAAGATATGGAAATATTTTTAGGACAGACTCTTGTCATCTTCACAATGAAGCCATCATATTTGTACTCTTAACATCATAGTTATGGATGTGTTGCCTGTAGAAGACGAAGTAATACAGAAGAAAATGAACAAGAGAACAGCTGGACTAGACAAAATTTGCACACAGAAAGTCTAGTAAAGGCAATACAGTTTTGAAGCATCAAGGTCTTAAAGTATATGAAGAAGGGGAAGATATCAAAGATGTAGGAAAAAAAAACTTGTAAAAAGTTAAAAAACTTTTTAAAAAAAAACTTTTAAAAAACTTTGTTCTTTAAAGAAATAATCTCAGTTATTACCGCCCAGTGTTGATTTTCCTGTCATCATCATCATCCCTTCTCTTCATCTTTCAAACTCAGTTTCTCTTCCATTGCCTTGTTGTAGCAAATCTATCTGCCAAAAACCTCTTCAGCTCCTTTCTCCCTTGAACTTCTTCCTGGATTTTTCCAATCCATTCAGGTTCCTTGGATACCTAATCACTGGTATGATGGCTAAACGGAAGTGCATTTGCTTGCCTTGATTCTGTATCTTAAGCTCAGCCACACTTTATTCCTCAGGTTCCAGTTCTACTGATCCTTCTTTTGCATTTCATCTTTCCTGGTCTCACATGTTGCTGCTGTTTCTTTGAGTAAAATGTGGAAGACTGGGTTCTAAGAGAAGGACAAAAGCTTTGGGCAGGATGGAATAAATGCCATTGTTTCTCTGAGTTTTGATAAGTGGTTATTTGGGATGAAAGGGATTGAGAGGCAGATTGTGAAAGCAGCAACTTATTTAAGGGAGAATCAGAGTGAAAATGGTGTGCATAGAAGTAGGGTTGTGCTTCCCAACAGTCAGTGGTTGGGAGTCTGTGTTTTTAATGAATTGTAATTTGAATCATTTTCTTAGCTGGTGATGATAATTTTCACAGACGAGTGGTCATGAAGAGGTCTATTATAAAATCTGTTTTAGTTTTCATTAAATATTATATGAGAAAAGTAAAAGTTATGTTAGAAGTAAAAAGATCTCCTTTTTATTTTCCTAACAAATCCTTGCTAACTCCTTCTCCCCCACCATCTTTCTTTTAAATACAGGCCAGCTTGCATTTTCCAGACTACTCTGGTAATTTTGTCTCTTGAATAATTTTACAACTTCTTATTGTCTCACAAAACATAGTTTCCCCACATGTAAGAGGATTTACAAAATTTTGAAAGCTGTTCAATGGGATTTGTAATAAGAACAAAAAATTATAACCTGAGGGATTTCACTGATTACATTTTTAGTGGTGATAGAAGGCAAGTGTATATTTTGACAAGAATAGTTTTTGGTTTTGTTGCCAAGAATTTTCTGAGTGTAAAAGGCAGTTCAGCAGTTGTCATAGCCCTAATAAAAAGTGATATCTGTATAGCACTTTAAGGTTTGAAAATGGGTTTATAATTATTATTTTATTTAATTCCATTTTTGGAGGCAATTAGGGTTAAGTGACGACTTGCCTAGGGTCACATAGCTACTAAGTGTCTGAGGCAGGATTTGAACTCAGGCCACCCTGATGCCCTGTTCTATTTAATTCTTACAACAGCCTTAAGAAGTATATTCATAAAATGTTAATCCCACTTTACAGGGATGGAAACTAAGGCACAAAGAGGTTAAGTGACTTGCCAAGGCTCATACAGCTAGTTAAGTGTGTGAGGTGAAAATTAAATTCTATCATGCTGTCTCTAAGAAACTCGTTGACATTTATATGTCAACGTGAAGCAATGAAATAATCACTTTTAGAATGTGAGGCAACAGAGTATTTACTTTTAGAATGAAAAAAATGACTAGAATTTAAATTCAGTCTTAATGAGAGTATAGTGAAGGTTACTGGACAAGCCTAATCCATCATATCATTTGACTCTATCCTTGAGTCTACTGTCTGCCAGTCAATCAGTGAACTAGCATGTATGTCACATGTGCTGTGTGTTAGACACCATGCTAAGTTCTGTGTACACAAAGAAAGGCAAAATGCAGTCCCCGTTCTCAACTAGTTCACAGTCAAATGGGGGAGACAACATGCAAACAACTTAAGTAGAAACAAGATGATACATGCATATATATGAGAATTTAAGAGTAGTCTCAGAGAGAAAGCTCTAAGAGTAAGGAGATCTGGAAAAGGCTTCTTGGAGCTGAGACTTGAAGGATGCCAAAAAATAGAGGTGAAGGAGATGAGAGTGTATTCTAGGCATAGAGGATAGTCAGTGAAATTTTTCAGAATTAGGGTTTTGACTTGTCTATGGCAAGCCAAACGCTGAGGCAGAGTATTGTACCATTTTTTCTTTGATGCCAACAATGAACCTTTAGAACAGTGCTTTCCACATATAAGCAGCTAAATGCTTATTCATTCATTCACAGGAATTTCAGATTTTTTCGGGTATGCCTATTTCTCATTCTTCTCCTGCTCTGAGCTCCATTCCCAGGAGAAGGAAACAGTACTCATTCATTTCCACTTAGAATTCCTTTCTCTCTAAAGAAGTATTTCCCTCTCAATCCACATTTTCTCCTAATTTCCTTATTTTTGTTCAGGCACCTTCCATCCTTCCAGTCATCTTGGTTCATAAGCTTGGTGTCATCCTTAACTCCTCACTATCCTATGCCTCATGTAACTACTCCGTCCTAGTCTTACCAAATATACCTCCGCCACATCTCTTGCCTCTATCTTCTTCTATCCACTCCCATAGCCTTCTCTGGCAATTTAGCACCTTATCACTTCTCATCTGGAATATTATAATAGCATCCTAACTGGCCACCCTACCTCATCTGTCTTCTCTCAAATCTGTCCTCCACACAGAAGCCAAAGTGAGATTCCTAATGTACCAGTTAGACCATGCCATTCCCCTGCTCATAAAGCTCAGTGCCCCTATACCACCTCTTGGATAACATGCAAGCCTTTATGTTTGGCATTTGCATAACCCCTCACAAACTGACCACAACCTACTTTTCTAACCTTACACATTACTCGGCTTCATGCATCCTTCCGTCTAGCCAGACTAGGTGCCTTATTATTACTGAAACACAGCATTCCACTTCCCATCTCCATGCTTTTGCATGAGTTGTCCTCATGCCAAGAATTCACCCTCCGTATTTTTGCCTTTTAGAATCCTTATTGCTTTAGCCGCCCTGCTCAGATGCCAACTGTCTTGTCTCTTTAGGTTCAAGTGACTTCCCATCTGTAATGACCTTGTTATGATTTTGTGTGTTTTGTATTTAGGTAATATGTATGCATGATAAGCTGCTGGAAGGCAGGAATTCTTCCACTTTTGCCTTTGCTTACCCTATGCCTAGTACAGAGGCACTTACTTAATAAATGCTTTCTCATTGATTGATTTGAAGAATGAAGACATTGCTAGTTTTCCTGAACTGCTCTGTTCCTTTCTGAAGAGAGGAAAGGATATATATGATATATATGAAAGGATATACATAAAAATAGCTAAAGATAAAAGATCAATAAAAATGTTTAAAGAAAAAGAATTAACTAATATTACCCATAAGCCAAATGAAATGTGTTGTTATTGGATTCTTCTATATGGCATCTCTCTCTCTCTCTCTCTCTCTCTCTCTCTCTCTCTCTCTATCTACCTGTCTGTCTGTCTGTCTGTCTATCTGTGTAAACATCTTGCATTAGTACAGGTTTACAAAGCACTTTTGTACATTATCTTATTTGATCTCTAAGAGGAAACAGCAGTCAGTTAATTTAAGTTAAATTAATAATTAATTTAATGTTAAGAATTATTTTAAATTTCAGAAAGAAGCAGCAATATTCTATAAGAGCATAGGGAATAGGCTTATAAGGAAAACGTTTATAATGTTTTAGTACAACAAATGATGTATCTTCAAATAGTTGAAGAACTGTTGCATACAAGAGGGATTAGATTTATTCTGGTTGACCCCTAGAAGGCATATATGGGAAAAATGGATGGAAATTGTAAATGTGCTATTTTAGGCTACAAAGCAAACAGAGCTGAATGAAAGTAGAATGCTCTGACTCAGGAGGTACTGGGCTCTCCATTAATGGAGGTTGTTGTGGAAAGTTACTGTGGAAAATGAGAGCCTCACAACAACCTTGAGAGGTAGGTGCTGCCATTCTGCCCTTTTTTCAGATGAGGAAACTGTATTTAGACAAGTTAAGTAATTGGTCCAAAGTCAAGCTAGTAGGCACTGAGGGAGACTTTGGACTCCATTCCTCCTAACTAACTCCAAGTCCAGCTCTATCCACTGTGTCACCCAGCCGTCTCCTGTTGGTAGCCAAATGATGAGACCAGGAAGCCTAGGAAGAGTGTAATATAATGGGAGGGCATTTGCTTCAGAATAGGAGAGATTGTTCAGTTACAATGGTATCATAAATTTTAATTTTTTTTCTTTTTGGAGGGCAATGAGGGTTAAGTAACTTGCCCAAGGTCACACAACTAGTTTTTTTTGTGTGTGTGTGTTAAGTGTCTGAGGCCAGATCTGAACTCAGGTCCTCCTGACTCCGGGGCTGGCACTGTAATCACTGTGCCACCTAGCCACTCCAGTATCATAAATTTTAAAACTTTTTAAAGTTTGTGAAGTGTTTTTCTCACTTTAGTGATTTTTAATAAATACTGTAAGTGTCATTATTCCCATTTTACAAATGAGATGAAAGATGATATTTGCCCAAGGTCGAGGTCGTCAGGATTTGACCTCAAATCCTCTGACTTAACATTCTTTTTACTAGCTTCACAGGAACAATGACAGAAAAAATGTTCTAAAAATGCAGTAAAGCTCAAGAGTGTAGGCATATATAATCCTCTTCCATCGAGCTAGGGGAAATGTGACAAGAATTAGTTTCCCTGCTTGAAGCGAGGTTCCATTGCCTTTGGTAGAAGCCAGATTTCAGGTAGTCAAGGGTCTTAAAAGGAAAGTTTTAAGGATGTAGCTGGGTTGGATTATAATCTTTCGGAGGTGAGGAGGGAGCCTAGGGAAGGCCTGAGATTTCTAGGATGTGCTTAGATTCAGTAGAACACACAAACCTGTTTTCATATGGCTTTGATTGAGACTAAGAATTTTTGAATGAAGGAAAGAATTGTTGATATAAAATATGGCACAAAATTTTAGTCTGATAGGTTAGCCAGCATTTACAGATTTTTAAAGATTTTGCTTCCTAGCATGATTGCTCTATCTATTGTTATACCATGCTTCTATCTGTCTATCTTTCTGTCTGTCTGTATCTAACCATCTTTCAAGTAGTACTTTAAGGCTTACAAAGTGCTTTTTTCACATTATGTTATTTGATCTCTAAAAGAGGAAACAGCAGCCATTTAATTTAGATCATATTCTTTTTTAGTTATCAAAAGCCAAATGTAGACAGCTACACTTTAAAAAGCCAAGCCGTCATTTAGCATTTATGCAGTACCTAAAATGTCCTAGGTTCTAGGAATACCAAGACATGAACAAACAACAAAAATGAAATTGACCTTATCCTCAAGGAAGTTACATTCTTTTGGAGATAATGATGTGTAAAAACATACTCATATACTTATGAGATCTAATAGCTTAAAGCTAAACTAAGAATTTTGGGATACCCTACACAAGGTAATTTCCAGGGAAGAGGCAGTAGCAATTGGGGAGGAGGAGGAGGAAGTTAGGATAGGTCTTATGTAAGATACAGCACTTGAACAGAGCTTTTAAAGAAACTAATAGGTCTAAGAAACGGATACTTCAATGACATATTGGCTTCTAGTAATGTCTCACTCCTGTTCTTTGTCATGGCTAGAATGGATCGAGCATCAGCCTTGGGAATCAGTTGGATCTGGGTTCAAGAGTGGTTGTGTGACTAGGAGAAAGCTACTTAGCTTCTTAATGTCTCAGGCAACTTTCAAGAATACAAATTTCAGGTGAATTGACAGTATATATTAATGGATTTCTATATCAGAAACTCCTGAAAGCAGAGATTTTATCACAGGTCAAAACCTAAGCTGGAAAGGCTTTGAGGAATCATCCTAGACAAGCTCAGAAAGTTTCACATTCAGGTTGTCTTGCATTGTGGTAGTTTTTGATCTTGGAAATGTTTGAAAACTGTCTTCTAATTCATAAAAGATTAGTGATTTACATCAATGGGGAAAATACCCACACTGACAAAGATCACAGCTCCTTGTAACAAAGAATATACAAAAGGGTTTATATAAAAGTATGAAGCTTAATCATTGAGTATGAATACTTTTAAAACTTTCATTTTTTTCCAGCTGGAAGAAACACAGTAAACAAACAAATCTCCCTGTGTGCTTTTCTTTTTCATTTTATTTTTTTCTCTAAATGATAACTCAATTTAATACATAACACTATACAGAATTGATCTACTTATTTGACCTTGGATTTCTTGTAATGATTTGGTTTTAAGCCTTTTCTACACTGTCATCTTTCATTCTTGAAATGTGTTTTCTTGTTTTTGTTGCAGTATGGAAGAGAAGAGAGTGACTGGACAATCTTGGTGTCTTGAATGAAAATGCAGGCAACATCATCTCTACGTTATTGGGGCGAGCCATCAAGTTGGAATTGTGATAGATGTTAGGCTGTCAGTTTATAGCTGTGTGTAATGTATTTTGTATAATCACTGTGTTCCTGGGGGTGATTGTCTCCACATGCCAGAGAATAGAAATAACAATCACGTGACTTTCTTCAGTAAGCTTGCTAGTAGAAGCTGACCTTCTTGTAGTAAGTAGCGAAGGTGAAGCCATATAATGTCTAATTTTCCTCACAATTTTCAGTGCCTCCTTTAGTGGCCTTGTCCTTACCCGTGACTTAGAATGGAATATGCTGTTCTTCCTTTCTCTCTTTAGCATTTCCTCCCTCCTCTCTTTAATTTACCAAATGAGACTTAACTGACTAAAAGCTGGTTGAGGTGCATTTTGTCATTTATGTTTTGTTTCCTTCCTCATCATCTTTATGATGTTCTGTGGTTGTCATTTTTTCCTGTTTTGCTTTTAGATATTGGAAGAGTTGGATTTTCTCTCTGCACTTGGGTTTCGCAGTGAATTTCTCTCTGGCATAAGCATTTTGCTTTACTCTTCTCTTCCACACCACAGAAATGTTGCCACAGAGGATAATGACATGATCCCCCTGCTCAATTCTGGATCTAAAATATCATTAATAGACCTCTGTTAGTCTCTTCTGCTTGTTCACCTTTATTGCATATTCACAAGGGGTTTCCCCAGGGAGGATTCAGTTTGCAAAGCTCCTCATCATTGCACCTGGAGGCTCAGGGTATTTTCATCAATATCCCTGCTAATAATCTACACTGTAATTCATTTTATTACTTACTTTCCCTCTCCATTTTTAGTTTACCTAACTCCCACATGCCGACACTTAGCTATAAAACACTTATCTGGTAGCTAATAGTGCAAATTGATTTTTTTTGAACTTCTAAATTTCTCTGTATGGTATTAGGTCCCTAAGGGACTTCTTTGAAGTTCCTTAGACTTCTCAAGGAATGTACTCTCCCTTCTTTTTAAAGACTTCTTCAGATTTCACAGTGATCTATATACTCTTCTCTAATCACTAAAACAATTACATAATTTTACTGAAGAATTAAATTATCAATGACAACTGTGAAAGAGGGTTTTGGGTCTACATTCTCTTTAAAATAGGTTGTAAGCACAGAATAGTATTCTATATCATAGAAGTATGACTATGTTCTTGGTGTCTTTACATAATTGAAACTGGTTAACTGGCGTTTGTATTTGATTCTTACAGTTAGTATATTATGTCTTACATTGTTTTTATTTCTTATGGTCTGCTGAATCATCAGTCTGGAGAGATACCCAAAGACAGACAATAAGATAGATAAATTATTCTGATACTGACTTGTGCCTTGAAATGAGAAATAAAGTTATAAGAAATAGAAATGATTTTCTAGTGAGTGAAATAACAGTGAATTGTATGACATTTGCTCATTTTTTTGTTTCTGGGTATAAGAAGATGGAAAGATCTCTGATTTAATAGATTCTCTTTACTACAAAGCAGGAGCTATAGATGGTGTGTGTGTGTGTGTGTGTGTGTGTGTGTGTGTGTGTATGTGTGTAATTCTGGAATGAAGATGATAAGGAAAATGTTCTTTATAGGGCTTTTATGATGAGTTGTTATCTTGAAAGATACTAATTCAGGACTTGCTCCTGAGAAGTATAAGACTGTCTTTCTCATAGTTAACCATGTCTCTTACTCTTTAAAGGATTTATTTTTTCTTAGTAAATCTTTTGATATCACTTCAGAAACGATAGCCTAGAAAAGACGGGCATTGGATCTGTTAGCTTTTCAAAAAACATTTAAGCTACTATTTCAGTATAATTGGTTTCCTTTAAAATCCAATGAATTTTATTTTATAAATTAAAAAAAATATTTTTTCTGAAAAAAGGTCCACAGGCTTTATCAGATTTCCAAAGGAGTCCATTACACAAAAAACCTTATAGTCCAAGGAAAAGGAGGGGATGCTTTTCTAGTCCTTCGATACATTGTCTTTTTATTTAGTTTTTCAATTTTCTCTGTGTGGTTTCCGTGATCACTGTTTGGGGCCATCTCAGACATTTTCTGCTATACTTAGAGTCCTTCAGGATATAACTCATATTGATACAGTGCTTTAAGGTCTACAAAGCACTTTCCTCACAAAAACATGAGGTAGATAGGACCATTTTTGATTTCCATTTTACAGATAAGAGAAGTTAAGAGATTCTGCTCATGGTTACCTACTAGTAAGTTCAGAGGTAACAACTGAACTCAGGTCACTTGATTGCAAGATCAGTTCCCTGTTCATAAAATCTGGAAACTGCTCAGTTTATGGGTGGAACATCAAGGATGTTCATGCTAGGATGCATAATCATTTCTATCACTTTAATCAGAGCTGACTATGCTAGTAACTTGTTAAATGAATTTGGAAAGAACATCTGCACATCTTTTTTATCTGTACCCTATTTGTTTAATTGTAGTGGATTAATATAGCAAGAGTAGCACATTATAACTAGGCAATTATCCATTTTTCAACAGTTAGTTGTAGTAACACTAATTGATCATTTAAGACATAAGATAATCTAACATTAGGAACATGCGAAGCTAATCTGTGCAAAAAGATCAACAAATTAATACTGTTGCTGATATTTGCATAATTGACTGCAATTATTTAATGTTTAATTGGGTTGATCAAATGAGATTCAGGAACTCACACGAGCATGCATATAAACAGAACTGATGGTACTTAAAATGATAATGATTAATTGTTGTTTTGCATTTTATTTTTTCCTCTACTTTATTGAGTTATTACTTTCAGACCAAATCTATCCCTAACTTTCTATACATCAATGGAAATCAAGACCTTAAAAACGAAATATTATCAGACATCTACTAAAATGGAAATGCCTCTTAAATAGTATTTGAGCTCCCATCTGGCATCAGAAATTTTCTTTGTCAAATTATTTTTTAAAGAGTAAAGTTGTACCACATCAGAGAATGAAAAATCAGATCAGCTCATTTCTGAGATGTGGTGCAGTATTGACCTGTCTGAATGAATAAATGAAAATTATCAATGTCAGCTTTCAAACTTGCTAGAAAACAAATGATGGAGTGAGTCACTGTATAATGACTTGAGAACTCTGGCAAGGAATCTTTTATTCAAGCCATAGGGAGTAATATAATGTAGGGAGTAGTCCCTGGACTATGAGTTGGGAGATCCAGATTCTAAACTCTACCCTGCTACTAACCAGCTCTGTTATCTTCATCAAATCAGTCTACCTTCCTGGGCAACAGTGTCCTCAGAAAAATTCAGACTAGATATGCTATGATGCCCCTTCCAGCTCTAACATCCAGAAATTCTTTCTCTCTAGGAAGTACCTTGTTTTTAGGGCAATTATCTAATTTCCTTGATAGCAAAATGTATTTTGTTTCCATCTTTTTACCCACCAAGAGTATAGCACAGTGTTATCAACATGATAGGTACTTTAAAATGTTTCTTGAGCTGAATTATAGAAGAGGAGATACACTATTCTTTCATATCAGGAGAAAAAACAGCAATAGATAGCATCAACCTTGTCGTGAAATGCAGTTCTAGCAGTTTTAAGAAAGCAAGAAATGAACATCAGAACCCAGTGTTAGAAAACTCTGCCAATTTGATGACATGCCTTAATTTTAGTATCTAAAAATGATTGTCCATTGGTTCATGGAGGTAGGACAGTCTTGGGCACCTGAAATTATGTCATTTTTGGGCAGAGAACTTGTTAGAAGAACTTTGGTTTTAAATATAGGACCCTATCATGGCAAGGAGTTAGAAGCACCCAGTTGACATTTTAAAAGTTAAATTTATTTATGTCTTCTGTCTTAATGAGCACGTTAAACTTCTATTCTTTTTATCTAAGCAGTTTTTCTTTATCCCTGAAAACAGGTCATAATTGTACATTGTAGGTATGGAAACAAACTACTTTGAGAGAAGTTCCTTGAATCCTGTTTTCTGAAGTACTTGGTGTGTTTCCTGCAGTAGGTCATGTTGTCTTCCTTTGATTCAAAGTCTACTGTGAAAATGAAGCAGGCCACTTTGGCAACTGTTATGGAACCATAACCTGTTAAAGGACCAATGGTCTTTTATAGCATATACATATCTATGGAATATAGTCAGTGGATTCTTTCACAAAATGCTGGTTTCTTAAATATGTAAGCACTAAATGAATTATAAATAAGTTTTACTAGGGGCAGCTAGGTGGCACAGTGAACAGAGCACTGGCTCTGGAGTCAGGAGGACCTGAGTTAAAATCTGGCCTCAGGCACATAACACTAACCATGTGACCTTGGGCAAGTCACTTTACCCCAACTGCCCTGCCCTCCCCACTCCAAGAAGCAAAAAAAAGTTATAGTAGCAATTAGTCTCATTGGACACTTTTTCTAGATAGTTTTTTTTTTTTAAATCTGTTTCTCTTCAGAAAGTCTCTTCAGTTAGGATCATACCTTGGAACTGACAAGAATATTGATATAAGTTTGAACTTATCTTCTGGATTGCAATTATGACAATACATTTGATTGAAATCATACAATACATTTGATTAACAATCATTGAGTAATTTAAAAGGTGCATGAGATTGTACAATACTAGATATGGAGCTGATTTCAGAATATGGTTATTGTACTCAATGAGCTTACAATCTAGTAACACAATCTAGTGTTACACAAGACTGAAAATATTTGATACATGCAAAGAAAAAGGAGAATAAGTTGGCAGAAAATGTATTGGGGCAAAAAGCTCACTAAATATTTTAATCTGTCATTTTCAATGAAAATTGCTTATTTTCTATTTCTTTACTTCTTCTGGGAAATTCTCTACTACTCAGCCACTGAACATGACATAAGCTATGTCATTTCTTAACTGACTAATGCTAAGCTGATATAGATATTCTGGGCCATATTAAATTGATGCAGCATATTTAGTAAGAAACTTCAGATAATAGTATCCCCACTGGGATCCTTAATCCTTAAGAGAGTTAAGGCTGAAATTCACATGCAAAATACTATCTGAAAATGAGATTCACTGGAAACTATACATTATGGAGGGAGTTACTTTAACATGTTAGGTCATATATTGAGCTACTTAGAAAATGACAGGTGGAAGATTAATTTTAAATGAACCTGAGAAATGTTTTTCTGTCCTGAAGACCAGTTCTTCAAAGTACTATAAGTTTGTGCCCTTTTTGTCGTTGCCAAAAGAAAGTCTTTGAAAATCCTGGCTGATTAACAAGAAAGTTTTAGCTTTTTTATTTCATTCTTCAGTATACTTTAAAGTAAAGTACCCAGTTCAATAAAATACTTATCAGATCCTTCCTTTAGTTAAAAAAAATGAAACATACCAAGGCTTAAGAAGTAGTTATGTTTCCCTGGAATGATATCCTACAATTAGGTACGCTTATATATTTGCTTCTAAAAAGACATGAAAACTCAGTCTTTGGGAATGAAACTGTACTCCTCCCCACCCTCTTTTTTTTCTTTTTTGGCTAGTCAGATCTGATTATTAGATCTCACTTTTTGACTGTGTGGTTTCTTGCACTAGAATCTCCATTGTTAACAGGACTTAATAGTCGAATACTTTACTACACATTTTATATCATCCTCAAACTGTTGTTTGCAAAATAATATGCAGATTCTGATTCACAAAAGTAAAATGTAGGGGTGGATTAGAGTGTCATTTTGCTCACTCACAGATAATAAGACCTAATTAATTCCTCATGTCCAAGGCTGCAGTGGATGAGTTCTCTCCTATAGTTTGTACAAAATGAAGAAAGATGTGAAAAAGAAATACAGTGGTAGAATGAGAGTGAGAATGAAAGAGGAAGGGATATGCTTCAGGAAGCAACACAAATATTTCATTCTACTTCTACCCTGTCCAAAGAAAGACTATATCCCTCCCCCTGCAGAATTCTTATATTCTGCTACTCTTTTAAGCCTTGGCTTCTATGCTAGGGCTAGTTATATGTGCCAAGTAGAAATAGTGCCAATTATTATGTGTCTTTAAGAAGGTGGTTTTAAGGTTTTCTGGAATTAGAGTTAGCTCACAGATATATTTTATGACAGGGACTGTGAGTAATTCTGTCTTTTATGTCCCATGCCTAGTGCAATGCCAAGCATAGAAAAGGCACTTAATAAGTGATTATTGAGTTGAACTAAATTATTGGGATATCTAACAGAAACTACTTTGGACAACTAAAGGGCTGGCCTGGAGTTAATCCAAGAGACTGTGCTCTTGTACATACTGTTGATTTTTGAGCAATCTTTTTTTCCTTTCAGGTTTTCTTACTATAAATTTCTTTGGGCAGAGGAAAGTTATAAGGAAGAAGAATCAAATTACTTATTGCAGATCTTCTTATCTGTTTCTTAGAGAGAAGGATTACTTTGCCCCAGGAGTTAGATGAATGTTGTAGTTTCATTTTTAACTATGAAGTTAAATATTTAGTTATCATTTTCTCCAGTAATCAAAAGGTACATAAAAATAAAACTAAGGTTAAGATGAATGCAAGAATTGACTTCAAACAATGTGTCACTGGTAAATTTCCAAGATTATAGGAAATGATGATAGACTAGATCTTGGAAAGTAAGTCAGTTAGTCTCTCAGCATAAATCAAGTTTTTTTTTTTTTAGAGGTTCCCCCAATGAATTGAAAGAGTTGATTCAACTATAGATAGATAAATCTCATTTATACCATAGTCTTTACTTAGAGTTTGAACTTATATGTACTTATTTAACAATGGAAACTTGATATAAGAGAAATTAGATTAGAACAAAAGATTAGAGTGAATATTTCCTATTCCAGAGTATATAGAAGTTTAGGAACACTGAAAAGTTAGCTAAAAACATAGACTTTCTGAACCTTGTTTTTGTGCATCTGAATCTGATTATAGCTACCACAGGAGTGATAAAACCCGGCCACTAGTGTCTTAAGTTTCCTGGTTTATGAGGTGACTAGTTCTGTACCAGTTTGTGAAATCCTCTTTAAGTAAGAAAAATTGGTCATTCAGCAGATATAAAGAAATATTTTGGAAGACTTATGTTTTCATAAATGTTTGAGCTGATGTTATGTTACAGGGATTCAGACACACTAAAAGCATCATAATAACAACTATAAGGAAAATGTAGTGGGTAAAGTAAAGGAAACTCTACCTCATTCTTCTTTAAAGGTTTTGTAGAAGCACAATTAAACTCTCGTAATGGCTTTGTTACACATGAACCATCTGGTGTGAATGAACACTTTATATTTGTATGTCTAAAGAAGCTGTAATAATTGTATTTTTCTGGCAATAGATACATTCTTTATTGTTTGCATTTTCCTCATCCAATCTGTAATTATGCAATATTTCTCTCTTCAATAAAGCAATTTAATGGACACCTGTTTGTGTGGTATGAGGAAATCAGCATTGTTGTATGCATGTAATAAACTTTAATTGCCGTTTTTATGATGCTTCAAGGTTTTTGGTTAGAGGATGTAAAAACAGTGTCATTTTAGCGTTTTTAAATAATGACATTGAAAAGAAGGAAAAGAAAAGGGTATAAAGAAGAAATGTAACAATAGCTTATGAATGTTAAAAATGTTAAATTTTTATAAAAAACTAAAAAAACTTTATGAAGGATATGTATTTATCCTCTGCAAAGTATAGCTTCCCCCTTTAAATTACTGTACAATGTATCATGAATAGAATGGCTCTTCCTATTCACCTTAAAATTGCATCTACTACATCAATTAAATCGTATGCCCACAGTATTAAAAAAAAAACACAACAAAAAGCTTTGGAACAAAAGATAGTTTCTAAATGTTAGAATTCATTTCCAAAGATAAAGTATTAATAGGATTAGTAGCTAACATTTATATAGTGCTTACTATGTGCCAGGTGCTTTACTAAGCAGTTTTCTAAGTTTTATCATTTAATCCTTACAACAGTCCTGGGAGGTAAATGCTATCATTATCCCCATTTTGCAGATGAGGAAACTTGAGGCAAATAGACCTTAAGTGACTTGCCCAAAGTTCCACAGATAGAAAGTATCTGTGGCCAGATTTGAATTAAACTCTTCCTAACTCCTGTTGGTCTCAGTTGCCTCATCTGTAAAATGAGCTAAAGAAGGAACTGGCAAATCACTCCAGTATCTTTGCCAGGAAAACCCCAAATGGGTTCATGGAGAGTCAGAGAAAACTGAAAAATGACTGAACTTCCTAACTCCAGGCCCATTGCTCTATCCACTGCACCACCTAGCTCTCCATTAATTTGTCCTAGAAATAAAGGATTAGTAATCCAGCTTTCTAGCCAAATAAAGTGCATGAATTGCCTTGACAAGTGAAATGAATAATTTGTAGATTAGACATTTTATGTTCATTTTCTTATAATTTTGCAAATACAGCAAAACCTTAGCTTTACCAAAGAGTTACTATAAGCAAAGCTTAAATGGCAGGATACATCAGGAACCTCTTCCCTATATGCTGTCAACTCCTGAAGATATTGACCTCTTAGCAAGCTAAGAACTTATGTTAGAGCTTAGAGGGTATGGGTGAAGGCTAGTGGTTTGGCTCTGCAATAGTGTCAAAGCACATCTCCCAGAAGAATGATAAAGATTGAGATGTCATTGCTGAGGGTGATGGCTTACTGGAGCTTACAAGATTTATAAGACCAGACAGATCTGTTGATAAAAAAAGCAGTTTTCTTCAGGGGAGAAAATGCCTTTTCTAAATTGTCCTACTAAAAAAAGAAAAGAAAAACACCAGGCATTTACTTGCCTTTATAACTCATTTCCCTCACACAAGCCACCTAGATTTAATCTCATACACATTCTCTGAATTTGCATATATATATATCTATATCTGTACACACATATACATATATGTATCCAAATAAAAATACGTTGTACATTACAATGAACAATTTATATTTTTCAGGTCACACTCTGGAGTTCTTTTTATCTATGTCCTTTATCTACTTATAATGGTGATGGCTTGTGTCATTGCCATTCCTGTAACTTCAAAGTACATTAAATGAAAAAACACAAAGGGAATTCATATTTGTATATATGTGTTTGTGAGAAATATTGCATATTCTTTGTAAGAGCTCTTATAGCTATGGTCTTTTATCCTTCAAATAATGTCAAATGGAAACTTTGTAGTCCTATTTACTTGTTGGAGTCTTTTCTAGTAAGTTATACTTACATTTTGGTTGAGAACAATCAGTTCATAGATAAAAAGTATATAGAAATAGTTACTACACCAAAGCTTCAAATTATATTTTGATGATGGAAAAAATTCTAATAGATTGTTTATCAGGTATTAATGTGAAGTAAAAGGAGGCAGGAATATGATGATTATATTGGGCAATTGAATTATTTTTCCTGGGTAACAGGTTCCTCATTCCTAAAATGAAGGCATTGAACTAGATGACTTCTGATGCCCCTTCTAGATTGAAATCTGTAATTCTATAATCTGATGTACTCATTATAAAATCGTATATGAAAAAGTTCCAAAATAAATAATCTTTTTTTTTTTTTGGAGGGCAAAGGAAGGGCAATTGGGGTTAAGTGACTTGCCCAAGGTCACACAGCTAGTAAGTGTTAAATGTCTGAGGCTGAATTTGAATTCAGGTCCAGTGCTCTATTCACTGCACCACCAAGCTGCTTCCAAAATGAATAATCTTAGAGTCAATGCTAACAATTTTACCAAGAGATGTTTAAAAATTACCATAATTATAAGTAAAAATCCAATACCATCTCCAGATCTTCAGATTCATAGTGCTGCAAAACACAGTTTGCTTAAACTGGGCAAAAGCACTGTCAGTTGCATAGTTTTTAAATTATAGGGGATACTGGAAGGAAAACATTCTTCACTATCATTCTGCTTGCTGTTATCTGTTAATTAAATTCATTACTCCCAGGTACTTAAGACCAATAATTCTTAGAAATTTCCATCTTTCATTATCTTTTTGCTTTTTAGAGGGCAATTGGGATTAAGTAACTTGCCCAAGGTCACACAGCTAGTAAGTGTGTGAAGTGTCTGAGGCTGGATTTGAATTCAGGTCCTCCTAACTCCAGCACTGGTGCTCTATTTTCTGCACCATTTAGCCACCCCTTTGATTATCTTTGATAAACATTTTCCACTTTTCCATCCCCTCACTCCCTCTTAATCCTAAAACTATTCTCCATCCTCACCTCTGTCTTCAGTTCCTCCATCTATTTCTGTTCTCTCATTTCTTCACTTCTATTTTACCTCACTTTCTTCCCTTTACATTAATGATCCTTTAGATCAATGGCTCTAAACTTTTTCCTGTACCAATATCAATAAAATAGTTAAGCACAGCATCAATGGATACATATTTACAAGTTACATACATATACTACTATAGTGTTACATATGTTATCAAAATGCACAATAATGTGTATTTATGGTATTATTTCACACACTGTTTAGATAAAATTAGAAATGTAAAACAGCATGAGATGAAAAGAAAATGATTTTTGAGTCGATTGGGATCGACTTGAATTTACTGAATGGAGTGGGGGATGACATAGTCAAACTTCTGTTTCAGTAAAGTCATGTTGAAAACTGTTGAGAATGGATTGGAGAGATGAGACAAGGGAGATCAGGAGCTTGATGAAATAGTACTAGGGAGAGGGGTACAACCATTGGTATGAGTGCCTTGGTCAAGGTTAAGCTATAGCAACCTTGAGAGAGCCACCCTAGGGCAGAAAGGGAGAAGTTTGGGGCTTAAACAGCTATGAAAGGGAATTTAATGGGGGACTGTGATTGCATTGGAGACAACCTTCATGATTGATTATCACAGGGAGGGTGGGTTGTGACCCATCACATTACCTTTTAGTTGGTTGATGAAGCACCCCTTATAGTAATAGTTACACTACTTGTTAATTATGTTATGGTGGAGATTTTTTTCATTTATGGGTTGGACTAAATTGATGTTGAGGTCCTTTTTAATCCTTAAATTCTGTGATTCATGCCTGGATCCTCATTTTGGAGACCACTACTTTATCTAGTCAATTCAACCATTCACTGTCTTCAATCCTTGGTTATTTTGTTCTTTGTCCTTCCACTCTGAGTCACTCCTACCATCTGCCTTCTTTAATCCTCTGATAAGCTGCTGAGCAATTCAGGAGGAAATCGTATAGCCATATACTGGACCCACTATCAATTCAAGTTAGTTAATGATCTCCACTGTTGAATGATGATTCTTTTATTCTGTGACTGACTGTCTAATCATACTCCCTAAAGCCCTGGTCTAAACTTTCTTTTTTTAAAAAAAAGTCCTGTATCACCAAAGGATTTAATTATTAAATTTATTATTATTTTGAGTCCTTTAACTCTATTCTTTGGTAGAGAAAAAAGAAAAAAAATAATTAGTGGGCATCTCTGTATTATCTCTGTTGCTAATTATCATCATCACACTAACCCTACTCTAATTTCCCCCTTTACCTAGTCAATCTAAAAACAAAACAAAAAAGATAAAAACAAGACCTTTGGGCTACTTTCCTTCACAGCCTCAACTCATTCTGTTTTTAATAATCTTGAGTCTATTTTTCCATGATTACAACACCTAATAGCCATCTTTTGTTATGTGTTCTTCCATCTTCTGAATATGTCTTTTAAAAATCTAAGTTGGGTTGTGAGTTCTCTGGGCATTCATACTTTTTCTCTTCTGATGACTCCCATTTCTCAGTCTATATCAGGATTGTTTCCTTTGGTAATTTCAGACTTTAATTCTTGAGAGTTTCCTGTCATTTTTTTTTTAAAAGCAGTTGGGGTTAAGTAACTTGCTCAAAGTTACACGGCCAGTTATTTCTGGGTGTGGTGCTAAGTATCTGAGCCCGGATTTGATCTAGGTCATCCCGACACTGGAGCCGGTGCTCTTACTCGCTGAGCCACCTGGCTGCCCCTATTTCCTGTCATTTTTGTCATGTCTTCCTTTGTAGAATTTTTGTCCTTGTTATTTATCCATCCTTCCTGTGAATTCTCACTCTATCTAGGGTGCATGTTGTCAAGCTTTGTTTTTCATCTTTTATCAGAATCTCTGGCAAGGAACAGTTACTTCCTCCAAGGTTCTTGTTCTCTCCACCCCAGTTCCTCTGTCAGAGTGAATATCAGGTCCTGAACAGGATTTTCACTTGCTGGTTGACCTACCTTTTGAAGAATTAAATTGTTATTAAGGAAGGTCAAGAAGTTATCAGTGCCAAAGTTTTGGTCCGAAAGAGTCCTCAAACAGATAGATGTCTGGATAATTTCATGTCCTCCATCACTACTATAACATTTCTCTCAATCAGACATAAGATCTGTTGCCATTGGCAATGAAATATAAAGAGACTTACAGGCTCAATAGATAACCTTTCTAATAGCCCATAATATTAACTAAGTTACACTAGTTATAGCATATATAGCTATTTGGGTCAAAGTTCCCCATCACAATGATAATGTTTCTGATAGTGAGAAATATCCTGGATATAATACTGGAAATACCCAGAGATGGGCTCCATGCTCAAGAGGAAGACAAATCTTCAGTTTAAGGGTCATTGGAAAAGCATTTCTCTGAGAAACATAACTAACCAAAGGGTGATAATAATGTTCTATAAAATGAAGGAGACTTAGAGGTGAGAGGAAAAGTGGAATTGCTTCAAAGCCATAATCTTCCCATCATTTACTTCTTTATGCCACACTGGATTATTAGGTTATAGATACCTTAGAAGTGTTTTATTTCAGTCTGGCCTTGCAAATATTTTTGCCACTTTTACATACATAAGTTAGATGGCTGCACAGATCATTATAGAAGCACTGATTATATTTTCAAGGACTAGAAGAATTCACTGTGAAAAAGATAGGGGATACTCTAATTCACTCGTGCTATTTCTGGCATGGATATTAGAGAATAACTTTAAAATCTGTACCATAACTAGTTTCTTTTGGCTCCAAAATAATATCTTCATGCAATTTGTCTTCAAAATATGTAAGGGGTATAATCAGAAACTAGCTTTTTCAAGGAAAGGGAATAGTAGTACTTAGAAAAGTTCTGTCACAATCTTCATGAGGCCATTTCAAAAATGTTTTCATTACTCAAATATAAATATATACATATCACTTCAATACGTTTTGGGATACATCATGTTGTGGAAAAAGCACTAGATTTTTGGAGTCAGGGAGCCTCAGTCTAAAGTCCTGCTATGCTATGTAACCTTGAGAAAATATTAGACTCCTCTAGATATCAAATTCTTCACCTTTATGAAGAAGAGATTGGAATCTAAGGTTCCTTACAGTTCTAAACTATGATCAATTATTTATGAGCCTTTAATATTCCATGATTCACATGACCATAATTTTAACTTCAATGTGTTTTCCAGGAGCACTGCAACAAGTGGCCTAATACTCATTCCTTGTTGGTAGCTTGCTAATTGATCATTATATCCAACATAACAGAGAGGGCAGAGCCAAGATGACAGAATAAAAGTAGGGATTTGCTTGAGTGCTCTCCCAAACCCCTCAAAATACCCATAGAAAATGACTCTAAACAAATTCTAGAGCAGCAGAAGCCACAAAATGATGGACTGAAACAAATTTTCAGCCCAAGACAATCTAGAAGATTGGCAGGAAGGGTCTATTGAGCAGGTCTGGGAAAGGAATGCAGTCCAGCGTGAGCCACATTGGCAGATGGGGCTGGAGCAGGCCTTAGGGTACTGAATCACTGGCAGCAGCAGTGGTTTCCAAACTTCTTAACCCACAAACACCAAGGAAAACTTCAAAGGTCAGTGGGAAAAGTATCTCACCTGGGTGAGAGAGGAGTTTTGTCCACAGACCAGAGCACAGGCCAGGAGAGGAGCAAATACCTCTCCTTTTTCATACCACCTTGGAAGAACTGATTTACAGGTCCCTAGAAATATCTCTGAAAAGCAGCTGCACAAAACCCCTGAAACTTGGGGCAGTATACCTTCTCCTTAACAAAGAACTTAAAAATCAAGTAATTGGCTGGGAAAATGAGCAAACAGTGGGGGAAAGAAATCAGACCGTAGAATCTTACTTTCTTGGTGACAAGATACTTACTTAGTTTGTTGGTGACAAGGAAGATAAAAATATACAACCAGAAGATGACAAAATCAAAGATCCTACATCCAGAACCTCCAAGAAAAATATTAATTGGTCACAAGCCATGGAAGAGCTCAAAAAGGATTTTGAAAATCAAGAGAGGTAGAGAAAAATTGGGAAGAAAAATGAGAATGATGTGAGAAAATCATGAAAAATGAATCAACAGCTTGCTAAAGGAGACCCAAAAAATTCCTGGAGAAAAAATATCTTTAAAAATGACTAACTTAAATGGAAAAAGAGGTCCAAAAAGCCAACGAAGAGAAGAATGTCATAAAAAGCAGAATTGGCTGAATGGAAAAGGAGGTCCAACATAATAATCATTTCTATCAGCTATTTGGTCTTCTAATTTAGGGAATCTACTAAAATTCCATTCAGTTTGGGAAATCAAGATCAAAATAGGATAGATAATATGGGACTCCTGTAGGTAGAGGTAAAATGTGGAATAGAGTAAGCTATTGGTCTTTCCCAACATTCCCCTCCAAACAACTTTAAAATAATGCCTTAAATAAAATTCTGGAGTGGAAGAGCCAACAAAGGGTTGAATTCACACATTTTTTTCTAACCTAAGGCAACCTAGAAGTTCAGAAAGAGAAGTCTGGGACAGCAGAGTAGGGACTGACCTGGAGCCCATATGGTGGAAACATCTTAGAGGCAGAGACTTCAGGAGCAGCAGCTTTGGGAGCTCTAAAGCTGTAACAGATGGTAAGAGGAACTGATAACTGGTCAGAAAGAGATTACAGCAGATTCTTTTGCTAGCACTGGGTGAAAGACAGTGAGAGAACTGAGGGAATTAAAGCAATAGGTAGTGATGGGAATTGAGTGAACCACACTGATTTCATCTTGTAAGCTAGCTCAGTTCCCATTCTATTCAGTTATGGTTCTAGTCTGATTTCTGTTTTGTGAGAAAATTTAATTCAATTGGGGGAATTGTGAGAGAATTTTGCTGAATTTTTTGGACCTAGTCCTGTGTGTCTGTGTAACAATAATGCAATATTCACAACACCCATGGTAGTTATGAATATGCTGGTATAGTTGTGAATCACAAAATGTAGCAGACTCTCCACATGGAGGGTGGAACCAAAGCATTTACTCAAATATCAGAAAACTGAGTCCCAGAACCAGAAAGCTGAGACCCATAACCAAAAAGCCAAAGTCATTACAGTAGCCACGAAGTTGGTATACATGGTTAATGCAGTTAACACCCACATTCCCAAGCCTTCACAACAGAACAGGCTCCCTCAGGCAGGGATCCTTCTCTCTTATTCATGGTAGCTCCTCAGCCTGGTTCTTGGAAGTTCTCAGCAGAAATTCCCAAAGGAAAGGTCTCAGCAGAAGAAAGGTCTCAGCAGAAGCTGCAGCCTCCAGATGCTGACCCCAGGATATTCTGCCATTCCCAGCTGGAGCTTTTCCTTATATATCTATATCTCTATCTATCTATCTATCTATCTATCTATCTATCTATCTATCTATCT
>NW_027186523.1:3702788-3714974 GCF_028583685.1 Petaurus breviceps papuanus | reverse complement strand
TCTATCTATCTATCTATCTATCTATCTATCTATCTATCTATCTATCTATCTATCTATGCCTTAGCTCCTCCCTGTTCTGCCCCTTCCTGTTACATCAGCAACTTCCTCCCAAGGTGTTAACTACTTCTGCATTAATTAAGTAGTTTAAGCAAGGTGTTAACTTGAAACAAGGTGCTAATTACCTGCTCACTTGCCAATACAAAGGGTCATGGAAGATCTTAAGATTCCATTAATATTACAGGCTGGGAAACTATATCATCTACTTCTGTTGCTTAGAGACCCTTAACTAAGAATTTAGGCTATGCTGTGAAGAAACCTAATCAAACCTAAAAAGTGATGCGAGTAGTTTTCTCACAATTATACATTTCAAGTAACCCATATGTTTTATCTGAAAACTGGCCTCATACTGATAAATCAGTTATTGTTTCCATGTTCCTTTGATTGAGTATAGACACTTGAAGGGAGTGAAATACCTCTTTTTCTTATTTCAGGGAATTGCACCTGTTCTCTCTCCCCCTGCCAACTTAGTTCTTAATCTTTCCTCCAACTAGAAATCAGATTACCTAATTTTGCATCTTAGTTAATTGTTTTCTTTTAATTAATTGGTCTTATTTGATTAATTTTTTTAAATGTGTAAAAATCTGTGTCCTGTCCCCCATCCTCTGTTTCAGGATCTAGTCCTAATCTGAGGAAGGGGCCTGGAAGCTTGAACTTTTGTTTCTTCAGTGATTTCATTTTTCATCCACCACAAGAAGGAGCTGTTTGGTAACTACATTGTGTATGCCCACTTGTGTGTCACAATTCCAGGACCAAAAGGAGTAATTGCTGTTACAAGGGAGCAGGGGGCCTTTCTGAGTAAGAATCAGAGGACAGATTTAGAGATTAGTGATCACACTTCACTTTGAATCATAACACCTTGGAAGCACCTAGAACTTCAAACCCTAGAACTAGTTCTGAAAGTAGTAGTTAAAAAAAATCCAGAAGCTTGGGACAGTGCCCCAACCCACACCCTGAGAACAGTTCAACTTTAATATGAAGTTCAAAGTCTAGAAATAAGGTGGGAAAATGAGCAATTACCAAAAAATGAACCTGCTCATAACAAGTCCTACTATAGTGACAAGGAAGACCAAGACACAAATATAGAAGACAATGATGTCAAAACAAAGACAAGCAAAGTCTCAACAACAACAAAAAAGTGAATTGGATGCAAGCCCAACAAAGATTCATTGAAGAGCTAACAAAAGATTTAAAAATCATAGTGGTAGAGGAAAAATTGGGGAAGGGGAGGGATTACCAAAACAAAAAAATAACGAAAAGACAATTAAAAGCTTGGTAAATGGGACACAAAAACATTGAAAAAAATGACACTTCAAGTAACAGAATTGGCCAAGTAGAAAAAGGGATACAAAAATTCACTGATGAAAATAACTCCTTATAAAGCAGAACTAGCTAAATGGAAAAAGAGATACAAAAGCTCACTGAAGAAAATAATTCCTTAAATTTAGAATTGGGCAAGTGAAAGCTAATGACTCCATGAAGCATCAAGAAACAATACAGCAAAATCAAAAGAATGGAAAAAAGGAGAAAACACAATAACTCATAGGAAAAACAACTCATATGGAAAATAGATCAAGGAGAGATAATTCAAGAATTATTGCACTAGTTGAAAGCCATGATCAAAGAATGAGTCTAGACATAATGTTCCAGAAAATTATATAGGAAAACTGCCCCCAAATCCTAGAACCAGAAAGTTAAAAATAGAAATTAGAAATATCAATTGATTACTTTCTGAAGGAGAACTCATAATAAAAACTCCCAAGAATATTTTAACTGAATTCCAGAGCTCCTAAGGGAAGAATACTTCAAACAGCCAAAAATAAACCATTCAATTATGAGACAGATGAGATTGCACAAGATTTAACAACTACCACATTAAAGGAATAGAGGGCTTGAAAAACAATATCCAAGAAAGCAAGAGAGCTAGGATTACAACCCAGAAAAATGCAACTAGTAAAACTGAGTATAATCATTCTGGGGGGAAAATGCATATTTAGTGAAATAGAGAACATTCAACCATTCCTGATGAAAAGACAAGAAATGAATAATCTGAATTTTAAATACAAGCCTCAAGAAAAACATAAAAGGGTAAACATGAGAGAGAAATCCTCAGGGACTCAATAAGGTTCAATTGTTTACTATATAGGAAGATGATTCATGTAAATTCTAAGAACTTTATCATTATTAGAGCAGTTAGAAGGACTCTACCTCAATAGAAGGAACAGGAGTGAGTAAATTATGCTGGGATGATATTAAAAAACAGATGGGTGAGAAAGAGGGATGCACTGGGAAAAAAAAGGGGTAAATTATCTCAAATAAAAGAGGCACACAAGGAAGATCTTTTATAGTGAAGGAGAAAATGGTAGGGGCAGGCAATTCTTGAACCTCACTCTCATCTAAATTGGGTTAAAGAGAAAAATATGTGTATAAATTAATTCAGATATAGTAATCTATTTTGCCCAATAGATAAACAGGATGGGAAGGGAATAAGAAAAAGTGGGGGCAGATTAAAAGAGGTAGCAGACAAAAGCAGAACCTCTTTTTGAGAAGGAACAGGGTAAAAAGAGAGAAAAAGAATCATAAATGGAAGATAATAGTAGAGAAGAGAAGGTACAGTCAGTAATCAAAACTCTGAATGCAAATGGGATGAATTCACCCATAAAACAGAAGCAGATAACAGAATGTATTGAAAACCAGAATCCAACAATATGTTGTTTACAAGAAATAAGTTGTTTTGAATCAAAGAGACATACACAGTTAAAATAAGGAGCTGGAGCAGAATCTATTACACTTCAGTTGAAGTAAAAAGAAAAAGAGTAGCAATCATGATTTCAAAGAAAAAGGAAAAATAGATCTAATTAAAAGAGATAAGCAAGACAATTATATCTTGCTAAAAGACATCAAAGAAAATGAAGTAATACCAATATTAACTGAATATTCACCAAATGGCATAGTATCCAAATTCTTAAAGAAAAAGTTAAATAATTTACAGGAGGAAATAGACAGTAAAACTATGTAAGTGAGGGACCTCAAATTTCTTTTCTCAGAGTTAGACAAATTTAACCATAAACTAATTAAGAAAGCAAGTAAGAAGATGAATTGAATTTAAGAGAAGTCAGACATAATAGTCCTCTGGAGAAAATTGATTAGCAATGGTCATTATACTATATACTTTTTTTCTCAGCTGCATATGATACTTTCACAAAAATTGACCACACATTAGTACACAAGATCTCACAAAATTGCAGAAAAGTAGAAACATTGAATGCACCCTTTTCAAACCATAATGCAGTAAAAGTTACATTTAATATAAGGTCATGGAAGCATAGATTAGCATTTGTTTATTTTTTTATTTTTTTATAGACTAAAAATTAATTGGAAACTAAATAATATAATCCTAAAAAAGTGAGTGGGTCAAAGAACAAATTAGAGAAACAATCAGTAATTTCATTAAAGAGACTGATGAGGCACCATTCCAAAATTTGTAAGATGCAGCCAAGGCAGTCCTTATAGGAGCATGTATATCTCTAAATGATTATTTAGATAAAAGAGAGAAAGAATAGATAAATGAATTGGGCATGCAAATTAAAAAAACAAACTAAAAAAAAGAAACAAATTAAAAATTCCTAATTAAACACTAAAATGGAAATCCTGAAAATCAAAGGAGAGATTAATAAATAAAACTAGGGGCTGGTTTTATGAGAAAACAAAACAAAATAAAACAGACACACCATTGGTTAATTTGATTTTTAAACAAGGAAGAAGGAAACTAAATTAACCATCTCAATAATGAAAAGGATGAATTTACCACCAATGAACATGAAATTAAAGCAATTATTAGAAACTATTTTGTCCAGTTGTGTGCCAGTAAAACTGATGATCTAAATTAAATGGATAAGTATTTATAAAAATATAAGTTGCCTGGATTAACAGGGGGAAAAGTATGCTAAAAAAATCCTGTCTGAGAAAAAGAAATTAAACAATCCATAAATGAGCTCTCTAAGAAAAAATCCCCAGGATGAGATGGGTTTACAACTGAATTCCACCAAACATTTAAGGAATGATTTATCCTAATATTACATAAACCATTTGAAAAAGTAAGTAGTCTCAGGGCGGCCAGGTAGCACAGCGAGTAAGAACACTGGCTCCAGTGTTGAGAAGACCTGGAGATCGAATCCCGGGCTCAGACACTTAGCACCCACCCAGAAACACCTGGCCGTGAAACCTTGAGCAAGTTACTTAACCCCAATTGCTTAGGGGCGGCCAGGTAGCTCAGCGAGTAAGAGCACCGGCTCCAGTGTCAGGATGACCTGGATCAAATCTGGGCTCAGATACTCAGCACCACACCCAGAAATAACTGGCCGTGTAACCATGAGCAAGTTACTTAACCCTGATTGCTTTAAAAAAGAAAAAGTAAGTAGTCTCACCAAAATTCTTATGACACAAGCATAAGTTTGATATCTAGGCCAGGGAGAGCAAAAGCAGAAAGAAAACTAGAGATCAGTTTCCCTAATGACTATTGATGGAAAAATTTTAAATAAATTGCTAGCAAGAAGACCTCAGTAATATATCACAAAGATTATATACAGTGACCAGGTGGGATTTACACCAGGAATGCAGGTCTGGTTCAATATTAGGAAAATGATTAGCACAAAATTAACCATAT
Organism: Petaurus breviceps papuanus; assembly: GCF_028583685.1. Taxonomy (NCBI): domain Eukaryota; kingdom Metazoa; phylum Chordata; class Mammalia; order Diprotodontia; family Petauridae; genus Petaurus; species Petaurus breviceps. The sequence goes on along the minus strand of NW_027186523.1, from coordinate 3,710,251 downwards.
CAATAACAACAAATATACAATTGCATCAATAGATATGGAAATATATTTTGACAAAATGTGATACATGTTCCTATTAAAAACACTAAAAAGCATAGGAATAAATGGAACCATTCTTAAAAAGTTAAGTTGTATCTATACAAAACCAAGAGTAAGGATTATATGTAATGGGGATGGGCTAGAATCCTTTCTAATAAGATCAGGGGTGAAGCAAACTTTCTATTATCAATATTATTATTCAATATTGTATTTGAAATGCTAGGTACAGCAATAAGACAATGAAAAGAAATTAAAGGAATAAAAAGAAACAATGAGGAAACAAAGCTATCATTCTTTGCCAGTGATATAGTATACTTAGAGAACCCTAGAGGATTAACTAAAAAAGTAGTTGAACCAATTAACTTTATCATAGTTGTAGGATACAAAATAAACCCATATAAATCATCACCATTTCTACATATTACTAACAAAACCTAGCAAAAAGAAATAGAAAGAGAAATTCCATTTAAAATAACTACAGACATTATAAAATATTTGGGAGTCTACCTACCAAGACAAACCTATGAACACAATTACAAAACACTTTTCACACAAATTAAGACAGATATAACAAGTAGAGAATATTAATTGGGTATGCTGGGCCAATTTAAAGTAATTTACTTATTTAGTGCTATGCCATTCAAAGTATCAAATAATTATTTTACAGAGCTATAAAAAAAAAAATAACAGGGGAGGCCAGGTGGCACAGTAAGAGTGCTGGTCCTGGTGTTGGGAGAACTGGTATCAGTTCTGGCCTCAGATACTTGGTACCCACACAAAATAACTGGATGTGTAACCTTGAGCAAGTTACTTAACCCCAATTGCTTTAAAAAAAAACAAAATTCATCTGGAATAATAAAAGGTCAAGGATATCAAGAAAATCAATGAAAAAAATGTGAAGGAAGCCTATTAGCAGATTTTAAACTATATTATAAAGTGGTGATCATGAAAACAATCTGGTATTGATTAAGAAATAGAGGAGTGGATCAGTGGAATTGGTTAGGTATATACTACACACAGTAGTAAATGACCATAGCAATCTAGTGTTTGATAAACTCAAAGATCTAACCTGGGGTGGCCTGGTGGAGCAGTAAATAAAGCACCAACCCTGGAATCAGGAGGAGCTGAGTTCAAATCTGGTCTCAAGACACTTGACATACTTACTAGCTGTGTGACTTTAGGCAATTCACTTAAGCCCAGTTGTCCTCCAAAAAGCAAAAAAAAAATAGATCTAACCTTTTTGGGGGTAAAAAATTGCCATTTGACAAAAACTGCTTGGAAAACTGTAAAGTGACTTTGCAAAAGTTAAGTGTAGACCAGCTTCTTACCTTGTATACAAATATAAGGTTAAAATAGGTTTAAACATAAAAGGGTGACTTCATAAGTAAGTTAAGGAATCATGGAAAAATTTATCTGTCAGATCTATGGATAAGAGAAGAGCTTATGACCAAATAAGAGATAAATCAGATAATAAGAAACAAAATGAACAATTTTGATTACATGAAATTTGCATAAAGAAAACAAATGAGGCCAAAAATTACAAGGAAAACAGGAAACTGGGGGAAAATTTATAGCATGTTTCTCTGATAAAAGTCTTTTATTTCTCAAATATGTAAATTTATAAATTTTATAAATCAAATTTATAAAAATAGGAGCCATCCTCCCAATGGATAAATGGTGGGAGAGTATCAACAATTTATAGAACAAAAAATCACATGAAAAAATGTTATAAGTAACCATTGATTAAGATAAATGAAATTGAAGCAAGTCTGAGGAAACACCTTATACCTCTCATATTGGCTCACATGGCAGAAAAGGAAAATGAAAAGTGCTGGAGGGGATGTGGGAAAACAAGTGCACTAATACACTGTTGGTGGAGGTGTGAACTGGTCCAACAGTTCTGGAGAATAATTTGGAACTATGCCCAAAGGAACTATGCTCTTGTGTTGGAAAAGAATTGGAATTTGCAGTAAAGCCTATTAATTGGAGAATGGCTGAACAAGTTGTTGTATGTGATTGTGATAGAATACCATTGCTTTATAAGATTTATGTAAATTGATGTAAAGTGGAGTGAGCAGAACGAGACCACTGTCCACAGTAACAACAATATTGTAAGGATGATCAACTGTGAAAAGCTTAGCTACTCTGATCAAGAAGATTCAAGACAATTCTAAAAAACCCATGATCAAAAATGCTCTCCACATTCAGAGAGAAAACTGATAAACTCTGAGTGTAGACTGAAGCTTACTTTTTGTACTTTCGTTGTATTTCTTGCTTTTTATTATTGTTTGTTTTGTAACAGGGCTAATATGGAAATACGTTTTGCATGACTTCACATGTATAATTGATGTCATATTGCTTGCCTTCTCTAGGGATGGTGGGAAGAGAATTTGTTTCTCAAAAATTATTTCAAAATGAATGTTAAAAATAAATAAATAAAAATTTAAAAAGCTTAATCTCCAGAAGTAAAACAAATTATAAGCCAAAAATGGTGGTCTTGAAATAGTTAATATAAAATCTCACAATTTATAATATTTGTCATGATAATTACATATCAAGTAACCTCTAAAAATTATAATGTAACTGCTTAACTATTCTTTTTTTTTTTTTTTTGCCTTTTGGAGGGGGAAAGGCAGGATCATTGGAGTTAATTGACTTGTCCAAGGTCACATGGCTGGTAAGTGTTAAGTGTCTAAGGCTGGATTTGAACTCAGGTTCTCCTGACTCCAGTGCCAGTGCTCTCTTCACTGCGCCACCTAGCTGCCCCCTTAATTATTATATCTTGAGTCAATATTACCACATACTTGTTAGTTTGCTGTTAGTTAGTTAGTTAACTAGTTAGTTAGTTAGCAGATGGCAGATGATTCATTCTCTTCACCTCTTAAATTCCTGAGAAGTCTTTCCAAATTTTTGAGATCTTTTTTTCTTCGAATCTTCCAATTTTACATCTAAAATCAAGCATTACACCTTACTTACTTTATTACAGCACAATAAATTCCATTACATTAATGTGCCACAGATTTTTAGCTATTCCCCAACCAATGACCATCTACTATGTTTCTAGTTCTTTGCTACTACAAAAAGTACTATTGTGAATATTTTGATATATATGGAGCCCCTCTTGGTCAATGACCTTTATGATGTATATTCCTAGTGGTAGAATTTCTGGGTGGACATTTTAGTTATTTCATCAGCATAATTTTATATTGTTTTCCAAAATAGCTGCACCAATCCATAGTTCTGCTATCCATGTATTAGTGTACCCGTGTTTCCTGAATCCTTCTAACTTTGACCTTTCATATATTTTGGTCATCTTTTGGCATTTACATCTAAAATCAAGTAAATAATCATCATAGCATAATCCAAGGAAAAATTAATGTCAGTCAAATATTTTAAAACAGTCTAAAAGACTATTTTTTGTACTTTTAAAAGTACATGCTAAAAGCATGTACATGCTTTAAAAGTACATGCTAAAAGCATGTACCAAAAAAATTAGCTAGAAGAACTTAAAATAAACTTAAACCATTAAGTTAGCAAGTTAAGTCCTCTCCCATCCATGAAAAATGGTCATACCTATTTAAACATGTTGGATAAATTCCAAAATGGTCAAGAAATCATTGATTCAACATTCAAGAGTTTTAGAAACAAACCTCAAAGTCCACAGCAATTTGTATTTTACTTATGATGCAGGTAATTCTTCCATATGACAATTAATTATAGGATTCAATTTTTTTAATTTTTTAATTAATTTGTTTGTTTCCTTTTAGTTTACAGGATTCAATTCCACAATTCCTTGAGTTTTACATTTTGTCCCCTTCCCTCCCCTCCCCCCCATGGCAGCCTATAGTCAAGAATAGGATCTGTAAATACTTTCACATTATACATTAGTCAGGTTATAAAGATGGATTGCATCAGATGGAATGAAAAATGGTAAAGAAGACATAAAACCAAACAAGAGAAGGAAAAAGATCAGGTATTTTGCTTTCACCTGGATATAAACTCAATTCTTTCTAGTTCTTTCTCTGGATGCACATCTTTCTCTCCATCATGAGTCTTTTGGGATTGACTTATATCACTGCATTGCTGAGAAGAGTCCAGTCTATCAAAGTTGATCATCACACATATGTTGTGTCTGTAATTGTGTACAAATTTCTCCTGGTTCTACTCTTCTCCCTCAGCATCAGTTTGTATAAGCCTCTCCAGGTAAATATGAAGACTGTTTGCTCCTTGTTTCTTATAGCATAATAGTATTCCATAACATGCATATACCACAACTTGTTCAGCCATCCCCCAATTAATGGGCACCCCCTTAATTTCCAATTCTTTGCCACCACAAAAAGAGCTGCTATAAACATTTTTGTACATATGGGTCTTCCTCCCACTTCTATGATCTCTTTGGGATATAACCCTAGGAGTGGTATTGCTGGATCAAAGCATATGAAAGTATTTATAGCCCTTTGGGCATAATTAGGATTCAATTTTTATTACTCATTCAAAAAAATATTATCACCTATATTGTTCCCAATAACTGATTTTCCTTTATCTCTGGTTGTGTTCTCTTGTGGAAGCAGGACCATTCCTTGACTCAGGGTTTTTTGTTACATGCATTCAACTTGATGGTGCTTTGACTTAAACACATAATTAAAATTAAAAAAATTAAAAACATTATTCCTTGTACAAGAAAAAGAAAAAAAGCATAAACCAATAGCTGACACTGATACAGTATTTTAAATTTTACAAAGATTTATGTATATTACCATATTCATCCTCATTTTCAGTTCCTGGTTACTGGTGAAGCTACCAGACTAACAACTATGTTTTCCTTTTTTCTAATTTATTTTTGTAATGTGGGCAAAAGTAGGTTCTTCCATATACATGTCCCTAAACTTTTGCTACTATAGATATCACTATGACTAATTTGTAATTCTATTTTATATTTTGGCCAGTTTCTAATTCTGATTTGCTATTCAGGTGTCTTTAGAAGCTCAATCCACATTTCATCACTAGACCAACAGATTTACAAAATTCACTTAAAATCACACAAACTAGTTACTTCAGTTATTCTTTATTGAACATCATAAACTAATGCTCCTTAGACTTTTTTTTGTTTTTTGTTTTGGAGGGGCAATGGGGATTAAGTGACTTGCCCAAGGTCACACAGGCTAGATTTTTGTGTGTGTTAAGTGTCTGAGGCTGGATTTGAACTCATGTCCTCCTGACTCCAGGGCCGGTGCTCTATTCACTGCACCACCTAGCCGCCCCAGCTGCTTAAACTTTAAGATTATATTGCCAAAAGATGACCAAAATATGGGGAGGGTTAAAGTTAGAAGGGTTGTGGAAATATAAGTACACTAATACATTGATGATGGAACTGTGGATTGGTGCCACAATTGGGGTTAAGTAACTTGCTCCAGGTTACATGGCCAGTTATTTCTGGGTGTGGTGCTAAGTATCTGAGCCTGGATTTGATCCAGGTCATCCCAACACTGGAGCCGGTGCTCTTACTCGCTGAGCCACCTGGCCGCCCCTAAGCAATTGGGGTTAAGTAACTTGCTCAAGGTTACATGGCTAGGTGTTTCTGGGTGGGTGCTAAATGTCAGCCCGGATTTGAACCCCAGGTCATCCTGACACTGGACCTGGTGCTCTTACTCGCTGTGCTACCTGGCCACCCCATGGTGCCGCTATTTTGGAAAATAATATGAAATTAAGCTGATGAAATAACTAAAATGTCTGCCCAGAGAGGCTAGTGTTAGGAATATATCTCATAAAGGTCACTGAGCAAGAGAAAGGCTCCACATACACCAAAATATTTATAATAGCACTTTTTTTTTGTAGTTGCAAAGAACTAGAAGCAGAGTAGATGGCCATGAGTTTGGGGAATAGCTGACACATCTGTGGCACATTAATGTGATGGAATTTATTGTGCTGTAATAAATGACAAACTTGATGAAAACAAACACTGACAGACTTCTATGAACCGATGCAAAGTGAATTAAGCAAATTCAAGAAAACAATATTCGCAAGGTCGACATCAATATAAACAGAAAGAGTAAAAACAAAACAACTGAATTTGAATGTTACAAAGTTATGAAGAACATGATTGGATAGAAAGAAGATATAAGAGAAGACAGCTCTTTCTGCCCCTTTACAGAGGTGGCAGGTGAGTCCACTGGTTTGAAAAATTACATAAAACATTAGGTTTTTTTTTACTGTGCTAATTAGTTTTGCTGATTTTTCTTTCTCTTCTTTAAAATATTATTTTTCTTAAATATTGACTTTGGGGACAGGAGAGAGAAGGTCCAAGGGGAATGTAGGTTATGTGAAAAATAAAAGCTATCAATATAAATCTATTTTTTTTTCTAAAATTACATTGTCAAAAGTTTGGAGAGCCATTTTTTTTTTTTACTTCCCCACTGGTAAACTCTCAAGGCTCAAACTATGTGAAAAACCACAGCTCCCACCACTTACATTTCTAGATGATTCTAGGTTCTGCTATTTAGAATTACTTTTCCTACTCTCCAAAAAAGGGCTTTGGTCACTGTTCAGTTGTTTCTAGGATTCACACATATTTAGGGAAGACTGAGTGTTCAAAATTGGGGAAAATTGCAAATGCCAATCATTTGGATGGAAAAAATTAGGGAACTCATACACTGCTTGGGTGTTACCTAGGGGTTAGACCTAGGGGTTACAAGGCCAATAACCATTCCATATTCTTGACTCATAGTAGTTCCTGGAACTACACAATACAGTTTTAAGATAAAAGAGAATAGCCAGATGAGACAAAAAGCACATTATTGTTATTATACCTTATTAAAGAATGTCACAAAGGGACTAGTGATAACACATTCAAATCTTGGGCCTACCAATTTACTAATTTTAAGACATAACCTCATAGCAATTTTAAATTTACTATTTTTAAACTTAAATTTAATTTTAAATTAAACTTACTATTTTTAAATTTAAATTAAATTTACTAATTTAAGACATAACCTCATAGCAATTTTAAACACATCCATAAATCTATCATCACATTTCAAGAAACATTAAAATCTATTAAATTAAATTTCCCAATTTAAACATAAAATATTACCTTAGAGTCCTGACAGAAACAAGAAACTTGAGCAAGTCTAGCCAAGACTATTACTATCTTACCAGGTCTGTGGAAACTCAAAAACATATACATGTCCACATTTTTGCCCCCTGTATCCCTGTACTGTTTATGGAAATAAACAGATATGTGCCTTTGTTCATCTTCCATTCATAACTTATTAACAAGACTTTTCTTGTGAACATGCAATTATTTTACATATGTCCAAGAGTCTTCTGAACTTTGTGGGGGAGGGAAAGGAGAGGGAATGAAGGAGAGAGAGAAAGAGAGAAAGAGAGAGAGAGAGAGAGAGAGAGAGAGAGAGAGAGAGAGAGAGAGA
>NW_027186523.1:3611178-3702778 GCF_028583685.1 Petaurus breviceps papuanus | reverse complement strand
AGAGAGAGAGAGAGAGAGAGAGAGAGAGAGAGAGAGAGAGAGAGAGAGAGAGAGAGAGAGAGAGAGAGAGAGAGAGAGAGAGAGAGAGAGAGAGAGAGAGAGAGAGAGAGAGAGAGAGAGAGAGAGAGGAAGGGAATGAGAGACAGAGAGAAGAGGAAGAGGAAGAAGAAGAAGGAAGAAGAAGAGAGACATGAGAGACATGAGAGGAAGGAAGAGGAGAGAGAGAAGAGAAAAATGTAGATGGAGAGGGAGAGGAGAGGAGAGAAGAGAGGGAAAGGAGACAGAATTACACAGCAAGAGAGAACTTTCCCTATCACATTTTCAGTATTTGTAGTTTGGGAGCAGGTAGCTCTGGAATACTCAAATTACTCAAATTATTCAGTCCCCAGTCAATTTAATAATTCCTTAATTTACCAGCTTCTAGAAGCATCCAGAAAATTACAACAGAGAAACACATAAAACTTACCTCATACCCCCTCTGGCGAAGTGAAATGCTATTTAAAAAAAAAATCAATAACCATTCAATATGTCACTGATGATGAATTTGAATTCCTAACATTGATGACATAGCCCCCAACTCCATTTCTATCCATTATAATTTATAGTTCACCACAATGTAGTGAATAAGATTATTCCCATGCAGAATCCTCATTGATAGAATAAAATGCAAGTAGAAATTTTGTATATGGAGACATTTTGAAAGCATGATTATTGTCAAAACTATCCTTTCATCTGAAGGAATTTTAATGTAACAAAAATTCAGTACAGGTAAGCAGAAAATTAAAAAAAAGGAAACAATTGAAATGTCCCTTGGTTCCCTGTGCGAAAAGAAATTATTTTCAGAAACAAACATATCCTTATATACACATTTACCAATTCCATATAGCCTTCAAACACCATCACTTTAATTCTTGAGCTGAAACATCATCTTTAGTGTCCAAGTTTAAGAGGATGAGTAGCTAAACCTTTGTTAACATGAAATTTTATAAACTTTAAGTGCCAAAAACACAGGATCTCTGACTAAAATTGAAATAATAACTGTGGAGGCTTTTCTTTTCTTTCTTAAGATGTCAGATTCCCCACCTGCCACACATGATAACAGTCTGGAGCTTGATAATTTTTCCCCCAAATGGTTTTTTAAACAACTTGTTAGTAAAAGGAATAGTAAGTTCTTAACTAACTTCACTCCTAATGTATTAGTCCTTACATATTTAAAGAGTAGGTTGGCACATCAGGTATTTATACAAATGCAGGAAGAACTCAACCATACACTCTAAAACACAAAAACTATTAATATACTCAGCTTCCAGTGGGATAGTGGTAGTAGACTCCTTAGACATCAAGTCAGCAAAGATGAAGCAAAACTCTCTTTCCTTCGTCCATCCAGACTTTCTATTTTTGACTCCCCTTCACAAGCACACTTCCCTGTGGGATATGGGAGGGAAGTAGGTATCATTATCTATTTTTTCCAGTTGTTCAGCTTACTCTTCCCTGCAGCTATCTTGATTTTGGTTCTCCTTCCCATTCTCCTTTGTACATGGAAGGCTTTGCCTCTACTACTGATGAGCCTTTTAAAAACATTGATACTTTTTGTTTTGACAGATCATCCACTTTCTAACCAATACCTTCCCTTACATAGTACCTTCTCATACCCCCTCCCCCCACAAGCAATCCGATAGTACATTTTCATTTTTCATTTCCATGATTTATTAACATTAGTCTCTATATTTGACATTTTCTGTGGTCTTTTAGTGTTTTTAAAATTCATATTGTTGTAGAAATTACATATTCTTTTGATTCTGCTTTCTATGTTCTGCATCAGTTAATATAAGTTCTACCCTATTTCTCCAAATTTTTCATGATTACACTACAATTACAATTTTATGTTTATATACCACCATATGTTTAACCATTCTCTACCTATTGTTATATAGTTCATTTCTAGCTTTTTATTATTTTTATTAGGAATAGTGCCAAAACAAACATACATGTGTCCTTTACTTCTCACTGACCACTTTGAGGTAGAAATTGAATGGTAGAATTATAGGATTGATGGACACAAATAATTTAGTTCCTTTCCTAACATAATTATAAATTGTTTTGAAGAACAGTTGGATCAATTGATTCATATCTTTAACGATGATGAATCATCACTGATGAGGCAGTTGCTAGGCAATTTCTGCTTATTTAGAGAAAGTGAACAGAGATTCTTGCAGTAGGGTTGCACATAGGGGCATCAAGCATTGTAGTGAGGTCTCTTCAGTGGTAGGGAAGTTGTTGCTGTCCCTTCTCATATTGCACTTTATTCCTCAAGGATCAGATATTTCTGTATTTTTCACTTTCTTATACCATTCCAGGGAAGTGATGATCATTCTTCTCTTTCCCACTAACAAATATAATTTCCTGGTGCCATGGAAAAACTTGCAAAAAATTAATTTGTTGCAAAGCCATTACAAACTAGGGGTGTAGTCTTTCAATTCAGTAAGGGGACATCATCACCTTCCCTTTCACCCTCCTATTTTCCCCTGTGACAGATTTCTCCTGCCTCACCCTTGGTCATAAGTGCAGTTCCTGGATATAGTATTCATTTGTGTAAGCCTGCTGGACTAATCTTGAATGTTCAGGCTCAAATTATGAGCAACAACCAGCTATGTAATCACTGTAGGATTTCTTTCTACACCACTGGCATTTGTTTTTTGACTGAGGAATATTCCTTGGCTGAAAGGATTGTAACTCTGTGTTGAAATCACTTCAGAAGAGGTGGCTAGGTGGCACAGTGGCCCCGGAGTTGGGAGGACCCAGATCGGTTCTGGCCTCACATACTTAACACCCACACAAAAAAACTGGCCATGTAACCTTGAGCAAGTTACTTAACCCCAATTGCTTTTTAAAAAAAATCAATTTAGAGAATTGATTAAAAACCTTGTTTTATTTTGCTTAGTCTTTTTAAATGTCAAGTTTAGTGCAAAAAGAAATAATCACTCTTTTGAAGGAAATATCTTTACTAGAGACTGTACAAAGTTATAAGACACCCAAGATTTTTAGCATTTAGTAAGCCATCATAAGAATTATGCTGATAAAGAACACCATAAACTTCTACCTATTTAACTAAGATTGATTTGTTGGTGAAATCTTTAAGTGTAACCCTTTGTTTATCTTTAGTTTTCAATATTTGCTTTTATAAGATTTTGAGTTCTGAGTTTTTCACCCCTACCTCCACCTCCCCATTCAAAACAGCATGCAGTCTGATAGATGCTATACATGTCTGATCATATTAAACCTATTTCCACATTAGTTGGGTTGTGCAAGAAGAATCAGAACAAAAGGGAAACATCATGAGAAAGAAAAAACAAAAACTACAAAAAAAGAGAAAATGGTATGCTTTGATTTGCATTCAGACTCCATAGTTCTTTCTCTGTACCTGGATAGCATTTTTCATCCTAAATCTTTAGGAATTTTCTTAGATCATTGCATTATTCAGAAGAGCTAAGTCTAACAAAGTTGTTCATTGCACAGTGTTGCTTTTCCTGGTTCTGCTCACTTCACTTAACATCAATTCAAGCAAGTCTTTCCAGTTTTTTCTGAAATCCACCTGTTTACCATTTCTTATGGAACAATAGAATTCCATTACATTCATATACCACAACTTGTTTATCCATTCCCCAATTAATGAGCATCCCCTTAATTTCTAATTTTTGGTCACCATAAAAAGAGCTGCTATAAATATTTTTGTACATGTGGGTCCTTTTCTATTAAAAAAAATCTCTTCGGGATGCAGATCTAATAGTGGTACTGCTGGATTAAAGAGTATGTACAGTTTTATTGCCCTTCAGGATACTTTCACATTGTTTTCCAGAATAGTTGGATCAGTTCACAATTCCACTGACAATGCATTAGTTAAGTGAAATACTTTTGATGGGGAAGAAAAACTGCATGATTTATTCACATTGCATATATGCATATGCACTGTATATCAGTTTTTCAGTTTCTGCCAGCCTGTCTTAAGTAGTGCTGAAAAGTATGTTCTTCCTTGAACAACAAAAAAGGGAAGAACTAAAAACAAGATGGGGAAGATTAGTAAAGAACTATTAACAGAGAATTTTAACTTCCTTGGTGAAATAATAAATTCATGGAAGCTAATGAAGAGAGGAGAGGAGAGAGGGAGATAGATAGATAGATAGATAGATAGATAGATAGATAGATAGATAGATAGATAGATAGATAGATGATAGATAGATAGATAGAATATATATACACACATGTGCACATATATCTATATACATATGTGTATATATGTGTATATCTATTGCTTATTTTAAAAATAAAGAATTACAAAAAGGAAACATATCTCTTCCTATTCTTCACTAAGCTTAAAAAAGCCTGTGACTTTTCATATTTAAGTTATGAACTTATGATAGTATATGGCACAAGATACTGATATAAATCCAATTTCTGTCCAATTGCTTTCTAGTTTTCTAGTATTCTTGTAAAGGTAATCTTTTCTCCAGTAAGAAACGTTCATAGGTTTATAAAACACTGGGCTATTGTTTTCAGTTGTTTTTTATTCATCCTTGCAGTTTTATTCTAGTGTTTTCTTTTTCTGTTTTTTTAAAAAATGATTTCAAGTAATTTTGAATATTACTAATTTACAATATAGTTTGAGGATTAGTGATACTATTCCTCTTTATTCTCACATTTTTTCATTATTTCCACTGTGATTACAGACTTGTTTCTTAGAATGAATTTTAAAATATTTTCTTTTTGGTAATTTGATTGGCAGAGTGCTAAAACTAAGAGGCAACATTGTCATTTTATTATATGCACACTGCCCAATCATGAACAGTAAGCAGCCTTCTATTTAATTATGTCTCCCTTATTTAAGTAGAATATTTTTAATTGTATCCTGTATGTCTTATATGTCATATATTATGTCATATTATATTATATATAATATATTATATTATATGTCTTATATGTCATATATTTCATGAATTTTGTATCTATTTGAATATTCTCTTATCATTTCCCCCAGTTTTGTTAGTATAATATGGAAATGAAAAAATATTTTGTGCCTTTATGTTATATCCCCAAAGGCAGTATGATATATTTGAAAGAGAAGGCTGGCCTTGGAGTTAGGAAGTTTTGAATTCAATTCCTGCCCTGATACCTTCTGGCTATGGGATATAGGTGAATCACTTAACACCTCAGGGCCTCCAAGCAACTCTTCAAGATAAATTTATAAGTTGCAAAAAAAAAAAAAAAAACTTCATGAGAATTTCCTTACAGGGACTTCCTAATCCAATGTAATTGGAAGTTTAGAGCCAAAAAACAAAACAAAACAAAAATCCTTCTAATATACTAACGCTATTAACTGTTGGTGAGCCAACTAGTACTTACTATTAAGTACTTACAGTTAAGTACTTACTATATAGAAGGCACTCTTCTTAGTCTTGGAGAAAGGAAGAAACAGTTCCTGTCCTCAGGGAACTCATATTTTAATGGAAAAGAAAACATGTAAACAGACATACATCATATACAAAGGGTAAATTGGAGGCAATCTCAGGGAGGGCACTATCATTAAGAGGGTTGGGGGAAGGGACTAGAAAAGCCACCTGCAGAAGACAGAATTTTATCTGGGACTCCCAAATTAATTGTGAAACTCACACATCCTCTGTATTCCCAACCCCCTTTGGTCCTACTCTCCCTTTGATTGGAGAGAATGTCAGGAGCTCTCAGATCCTCTATTTAAAGAAGGGACCTAGGGCAGACACCTTATAATTTCCCACTTGACTGTAGGACCTTCAGTACCCCTACCATTCCCCCCACCTTTTCAATTTCTCTTTATCTGTTGTTTTCTCCCATTATGTTGTTGGTTCCTTGAACACAGGGACTGTATTTTGCCTTTTTTTTTTTGTATCCCCATGTACCTAGCACATGGTAGATGCTTAATAAATTTCTACCGACTGACTAACTGACTTGAAGGAAGCCAGGAAAACAAAGAAGCAGAAATGAGGAGGGAGAGCATTTGAGACATGGAGTATGATCAGTGAAAATAGACAGAGTAGGGAGATGGAATGTCCTATGAAAGAAACAGCAAAAAGGCCAGTGTCATTGGATTGTAGAATTTGTGGAGAGGATTAAAATATAAGAAGACTGAAAAGAAAGAAATGGGGTAGGTTATGAAGGACTTTAAAAAACAAATAGGGGATTTTCTATTTGATTCTGGAATTAATAGAAAGTCACTGTAGTTCACTGAGTAGGAGTTAACATGGCCAGATGCATGCTTTAAGACAATCACTTTGATGGCTTGGAGAAGGGAGAGCAATCAGAAAATTATTGCAATAGTCCAAGCATGAGGTGATGATGTCCTCTACCAGGGCAGTGGCTGTGTCAAACAAAGGTAGGAAGGGGGTGAATATGAGAGATACTGAAAAGTTGAGATCAGCAGGCCTACTAACAGATTAGTAATGAAGAGAGGTGAGAGTGAAGCTGAGGATGAACATCTTTGTGTGTAGCTGAGGTGGTGTAAAGGAGAAGGTCATAGAAAATAAATATATAGAGAAACAGGGAAGTGACAGTATTTAAGGGTGTACCATTATGTATTTTGATGTATAAGGGCAGGAATCAGGTGAAAAAGAAAGACTGAAAGCCAGGCACAGAACTCACTGAGAAAGGTAGAAGAGTGTCTTTGGGGTTAGTAGATAACAGCTATCAGAATCTTGACTGGTTGATGAAGATGGACTAAATGAACCTGAAGGGAGAGAGATTCCTGAGTGATTTTGGTAGAGGGAGAGTTTGGCAGATATTCATGAGAAATAAGATTAGATGAGTCAGATGCAGTCCTTAACAGAATAAAAGCCATATGAGAAGCACCCATGATTAAAACATGTATGTGTAGATATACACTCACATATATAATTTTATGCCTCATTGTTTGCTGCTTTAGTTCTCACATCTTTGGTCTCCCTGGAGGTATCAATGAGAGATGGGGAATTGCATATGTCACTGGCCATGCTGCTGCTTGATGAGGGGGGCTGTCCTGCTACTTTATTCCTTTCCAAATGATCTTTCCCCTTCTTGAATGTGATCTGTCTTTTTAGTCTTGTCTCAATCCAAACCATGTGATATTTCCTTGCCTAAGGACATGAGCAAAATCTCCAAATCCCAGAAATCTATACACGTCCAGAACCTACCCAGAGGATGCATTATAATAATGAGGACATCACATCTTTCTAAGGGCTTAAAGAATATATTTTTCCTTGTCTTTGCTTTTATCATCATTTTTACCATGTTTATTCTATCTGAATTTTCTTTATAAGATAGTCCATTTCCAAATTTAATGATAACATCTTGTAGTGGGAGAAACCACTTCTAAGACTTCAATTCAAGGATTCTTCTTTTGATCAGACAGCTAATTTTAGTCCTGACTATGCCTAAGGGAGAACTACTTAAATTTCTTTATAGCTCTCTTTCCTTATCTTCTCATTGGAAAGGCTAGGTGCTTTAAATGAGTTCTATAAAGCTTCAAGAGAGCTGCAGGGCAAATGACAAGAACAGTAGCATTCTTGGTTTGGCAGAAGGCTAGCAGATAACTTCCAAATGAAAGAGTAATTGAGAAACTTTTTCTGAAGTTAAGAAAGTCTTATGGGGAGTCCAGGTAGCACAGCGAGTAAGAGCACCAGCTCCAGTGTCGGGATGACCTGGATCAAATCCGGGCTCAGATACTCAGCACCACACCCAGAAATAACTGACCATGTAACCTTGAGCAATTTACTTAATCCCGATTGCTTAATAAAAAAAAAAAAGAAAGTCTTAGAAATGGTCCTTATTTGCAAGACCTGGATGGACTTTCTGAACCTGAGGAATCTCTTCCAATAGTAAGTAGGTCTTTGTGTTATTGAACTACATGTAACTTCTTACTATGAATAATAGTAGCACCTATAGTATCTGTAGATTATTAAGTTTTGTAAAGTGATTTATAGATGTTTGCTGAATCTGCCACAGAGCAGATATATACAGGTTCAATATTAAAATATAAAAAATAAACTAATGTCTGAACTTGAATATTCTCCTAATACTTCCTTTTTGTTTATATGTGATCTAATTCTCACAGAATTTTATGATCATAGTGTTCTCTCTTAAAAATTAGCATGCTTGAATAACAAGAGTCTCTTAATCACTGCTTACCAGCTTGCTATTCATTTTTCCCTCAATTTATAAGATCTGGAACTTTCTATAGAGCCTCTGGGTGTATTTATACAATTTAAAAGCATAAACAAGATTACCAACTGAATCAGAGTTACTTTGGCAGTTCTTGGAATACTAAACTTGGCAAGCTCTTCCTTTCATTGTTGAATATGTTCTTTTGTGAGGACACATATAACAGATGCCATACTAGCCCTAAGTGACTTCACTGGGTTGTACAATTCACTTGCCAATGTTATTGGCCACCTTATTCCTCAAATTGGCACGTAGAGGGAGAACTAGTTGACTGTGTGTTACTTCCTGGGCTCATCTACCACCAAAACCATGGTTCTTTAATTCAGGGGTCATCATTGGGTAGAATTTTCAAATTAGACCCATCCCACAGGAGATGAAACTCTCATATTTTGATAGCCTTCAGAGAAGATGTTATTGAAATTCTTATTAAACCATTCCCAAGACTCTCAGGAAAACTTTCTGGCAAAACTTAAATAACATTTTAGAAGCAATTTCCACACACGTGTACATACATATACATGCATTTTACTTTACAGAGTACTTTATATACATTACCTCATTTGATCCTTACAATAACCCTGTGAAGTAGAAAGTACAGGTGATATTAACCATATTTTAAAGATGAGAAAACTAACACTGAGATTGCTTGCTTGCCCCAAATCAGAGAACTGCAGTGGAACCAACACTTAAAACCAGTTTCTTCTCAATCCAAAGCCAGAGCTCTTTCCTCCATCTCTCTCTTTTTCTCTTTCTCTGTTTCTCTGTCTCTGTCTCTCTCTCTCTGTCTTTCAGTCTCTCTCTGTTAACCTCTTTGGTCACTTTCCACTTAGCCCTGTTTTTTTGTCTCTGGGTAAAAGAGTCTAACTCTTTTAACTACTCTCTATTTCTTTTTCTTGAATCTTCTTAGTACCTCTCCTCTTAACCTTTTACTCAAGTTCTGTAGTCTGAGACTTGATGATGATGTTTTAGTAATATCATCACCATGGATCTATAAGCTACTCAATAAATAGCTGTTGAATTGAATCACATTTAAACTGTTTGTTTCCTTAATGGCTTCCCCCCTCTATTAGACTTCATTTTCTCTGTTTAAGATTAATCTGCCAAGGATATTTGGAATCTAATTTTAGCCTCCAGCTTGATGGTCATAATAAAGAAAGGTGTTGCAGATTAGTAGTGAAACAATAAACTGAACACTCTGTCTAGACTCACAGGGGCTATAAATTTTTTCATCTTGACTACTTTCATCTTTCAGACATCTAGAACAGGATGTCTAATAGACATCTAAAATTCAACATATCCAATAATGAGCTCATTGTTTACCTTATAACTTCCTTATTAGTGTAGAAGGTAACACCATTCTCCCAGTACATTAAGCTCACAATCTAGGTATTATCTTTGACTCCTTACTATCTCTTACCTCTTGTATTCCATATCTATTGCAAGGCCTATTGATTCTACTTTTGCACTATCTCTTGAATATGCCTTCTTCTCTCTCCTAACTCTGTCAACACTCTTATGGAGGTTTTCATAATTTGATTCCTGGACTACTGAAATAGTCTGCTGGTGGATCTGCCTGCCTCAAATCTCTCCCCATTTGAATCTATCTTCTATTCAGACTTCAAAGTGATTTTCCTAAAGTCTAGGTCCACTCCTCCTTCATTCCCACTCAAAAAACTCCAGTGATTACCTATCACCTCCAACATCAAATACAAAATCCTCAGCTTGACTTCCAAAGTCCTTTATAACCTAGTCCTCTTCTACCTTTACAGTTTTCTTATACCTTGTTCCTTACCACGTAGCCTTAGATCTAGTAACACTGGCCTTCTTACTGCTTCATGAACAAGACATTCCATCTCAGAGCTGGGAATTTTCTCTGACTATCCCCCTTGCCTGAAATGCTCTTCCTTTTCATCTTTGCCTACTGGCTTCCTCTAATCCCAAACAGATTTCTGTCTTCTACAGGAAGCCCTTCCCAAATCCTCTTAATTCTAGTGCATTACCTTTATTATTTAACTTCTGTTTAGCCACTGTATGGCTTGTTTGTACAAATTTATTTGCTTTTTGTCTTCCCCGATATATTTCAAGATCTTTGAAGGCAAGGATTGTCCTTAAATTCTTTTTGTATCTCTAGTCTTTTGCATAGTGCCTGGTATGTAGTAGATGCTTAATAAATATTTATTGTCTGACTGACTTTATGATTTTGTAGTCTGGTGAAGCCTATGGACTCAGTCTCAGAATATTTTTAAATGCACCAAAGTATATAGGATTACAGAGGAAACCAATTATATTTATATAGTTATCAAAATAAATATTGTTTAAAATTTCAGGTTCCCAAGATCAAGATACTGTAAATCTCACATTATGGATAGGACCCCACAACTCTGAAAAGTTTGCCCCAGGCAATCTTTTCAAGTGAGATAAGTGAATTCTCTCTGTTCCAGTCTATTCTTTCTGAGTCCCTTTTTCCACCAGGGCAATGTTCCTCTCACTAATCCCCTTTGCAAGTTTACAATGTAAACATGCTTCCTATTGTGTCAAGATATACTACCAGAAAAGAATCTCATGTCATTTTTTCTAGCATTAGGATAAATTTTTTTGGTCTTACCTCTCCCAGGTATTATATTTGAACCCTATTCTTAACTGTAGGGAAAAAAAATTAAAGACTCTATTAAGTGCATTAACTAATATCAACAACATCTTACTGACTTTTATGTTCAAACTTCTTGAGCTTACTTATGATGTATTAAAAGTTGCTAAGAGTCTGTTTATCTTAGAATGGTACATTTGTAAAGGACTCCTGGTCCTTTTACTTTGGTATAAAATAATATTATGCTCAACACCAGTCATGGCCCACTTCAAACTAGCCTTCAATACTGGCCAGGATTAATAATAATATCTAGCACTTATATAGCATTTGAAGTTTTGCACAGCATGCTAAAGATATCACCTCATTTGATCTTTACAACAGCTCTCTAAGATAGGTGCTATTATAATCTCCATTTAAAAGATAAAGAAATTGAGACTGAAAGACATAAAGTAACTTTTCTAGAGTCTCACAGCCAAGTTAAGGGTCTGAGGAGGAATTCAAACTCAGATCTTCCTGATTCCAAATCTATCACTCTACTTGGTCACCTCCAAATCTAACATCAATCTACTTGGTCACCTCCTTGCCTCTAAGAATCAGAAATTAACTTAGTTGATTTCCTAGGACTATTATTTTTCAGCAATTTCCCTCATGTTCAACTCTGTGACCCCATTTGGGGTTTTCCTTGGCAAAGATACTGGTGTGCTTTGCCATTTCTTTCTCCAGCTCTTTTTATAGATGAAGAAACTGAGGCAAACAGGGTTAAGTGACTTGCCCAGGTTTACACAACTGGTATCCGTGGCTGGCTTTGATTTCAGGTCCTCCTGACTACAGTCCCTTCTCTTTAGCTGCCACTAAACTGCCCTGGACTTATTATTCATACTCATTCACCTCAGAACCAGAACTGAGGACAGTGAAGTAGATCAATTAATATCTCACTAATGTTGTTTATCCCGTTGGTGGTATGTGCACCTCCTTTGTGGAAATCATCAAGCAAAAACACTTGACAGGGATGTATTCTACCATAACTAGCTCTGCATAATTGCTTCACTTCTGTTTGCCTCACCTTAAAATGAAGGTATTAGAAAATATCATCTCTAAGGTCTTTTCAAGCTCTAACTTGCCGATTCCCAATGGGGTAGAAAGAGTTGGAGGCCTGGGGGCCTTCTCCAGCGCCCATAAATCATATTCCTTCTGTCAGTCACCACCTACTCCATCCTTGTGTGAGGCTGGCCCTGGCAGTTATGATACAGAGTCACATCTGGGTATCATTCATACATTAATAGTTATTTTCTGTTTTGATGGTAGATTACACCAAGTTCAAGCCATAATCTTTTAACTTCACTCCTGTTTAGTTTCACCTGCCAGAATAGAGCCTAGAGGAATAAATGCATTTATCTATGGAAACCATTTAAAAAGAAATAAGTTGGGCTAATATCAATCATCACCTCCTCTATATCTAGTAAAGGAATCTCTAATACCAGTTCTTTAGGTTATCAGGTGAGAGTTTGAGCCATGTTACTTTTGTTTATGAATGTTCATTCTTTACTGAACCATAGTTGTGTAGTAAGCTCCTTGTGAGTAATGATTGTTTCATTCATTGAATTTGTATCCTTACCACCTAGCACAGTACTAAGAACATAGTAGGCATTTAACAAATGTTTGTGGATCGATTGAGAGCCATGTGACTTCCTTTGCCATTTGCCTGGTGTTTTACTTTTCAGTAGTACAGGTTAATATGCAGTGTGGACTTTCATTTCCAAAATCTGTAAGAAATGAGAGGCAAATGAACATTCTAAAAGAAAATATATAAAATATGAACCTTCTGTTTTAGCCAGGTATACTACATGTTTTCAGGTTGAATATGCTCCCTATGGCTCAGTGCTGAGGGAAGGGTAAGTGTGGAAAGTGATGATAATAGAATGTGTGGTTGGGTGATTAAAGAAAAAAAAAACCTAGCCATATGGGTGATTTAGTTTTTAGTTTTGTTAAAAACAATCCAAAGCACAAGAAAATTCTTTTTTAGCAACATAGGAAACTTTTGGAAGTATTTACTGAATACTATGAACATGGATTGTGAAAAGAGATCACCAGACAATAAAGTCTAAATCCAAGAAAAAGAGGAATAAACCAACTCAGAAACAGCGAAAATAAGAGAGATTGATTGTGCTTGCTTTTGATATGTTGTTAGATCTGCTATTGATGTGAAATGCTTCCTACACTCCATCATTACTGGCACTATGTATTCTTTGGTGATAAAAGGAAGGGAAAAAAGGTACTTACATGAAGCATTTTTAATTATCTGTTAATTGGATGAAATGGCAATTAAAGTGCCTAAAGGCCAAATGCATATTCATAGATTGTCTTCAAAGACTACAATTACCAAAGCACATGAAAGAGATTATGAGTTAATATTGGATTGTGAATTGGGGTGGGGGAGGAAGCCTACAAGTTCAGTGATCCATCCCAAAATAGCTGCTAAAATTAATTTGTCTCTCTGATTTTATATGACTATGTGTAGTGCTACAATCTGCCTAAAAGCACTGTATGTTTGTAAAAAGAATCTATTCCATAGAGGGGTAGTCCATTGATAATTTTCATGAAGTCTCCAATTATATAATACTTTAAAAAGAGGCATAAGATTTCCCATCCCATCTAAAGTTTATATATTCTTTTCCATGACACCTACGTGTCTAATATTATTTCTACTGGAAACAATAATTTCTGCTTAGGGTAAGAGCTCAGTGTAATACTCCTTTGGTGAACTTTTGTGACAGAATGAAAATAGTTAACAGTAGTTAATAAAAATTTCCTTTTGGGGTTGGTAAAAACAATATGCAAAAGAGATTTTGTAACTTGAGCTTCAGTTTTCTCTCTGACTTGAAGAACAGAGGTTGAAATTTTATTCTTAAAACAACTCTTTCTTTATTTGGTTTCCTGTTGGCACTATAGTAAGCAAAAACCTTCATTTGTCAAAGCCTCAGATGGTTGAATACCATAAAAACTTTATGCTGAATCTCTTCTATGTTTCTGGGGGGTGAGGTGGGGGAGAAAGGTGTTTATTACATGAAGAATTAACAAGTAGTAGAGATTATAGAAGAAAAAAGAAGTAAAGATAGGAATGTATCAGCCAATGCACCTGGATTTTCTTTACTGTTTCCCTGACATTGAGGCCAACTCAAGGCCATTAACTGAGATACAAATACCAAGGCATTAAGAGTTTGGAATGTCTTAAGACTCAAGTGCTCCAAACAATTAGGGATAGGCTAACAAAAATTATTTTCATGAGTATTTTGAAATTGTAGTTTCAAATGGCATAAAGCTTTTCTACCACTATCACTCAACTTCTGTTTTCAAAATAGTTTAGTGATTAAATTCCCACAGACTGTACTTATTCCTGCAGGGACATACAACTCAAATTAGGAGACAATCTCATTTTCCTCTCAGTTTAGAGGGATAATTCTAATAGGCCTTATCCATGGCCAGCAGAGCTATTTTAATGCTTCCATAATCTAGGAGGTAAGCCATTATAAGTCCACTAAAAGATACCAACCAGTATAAACTCAAAAAAACACAAACAAACATTTGAAGAGAGTTTTCTCAAGATAACTCACTGGTCATAGCAAACACTCTTTTTTCACCTACCCAAAAAGTGACTGTACACGTGGACATCATCAGATGGTTAATACAGGAGTCAGAGATTACATGCTGTGCAGCAAAAGTGGAGAAGCTCTAGACAGCTAAAACAAGACCTGGAAATGACTGTGCCTCAGATCATGAGCTTCTTATTGCAAAATTTAGACTTAAATTGAAGAAAGTAGGGGAAATCATCAGACTATAAAGGTATGACCTAATTAGTATCCCTTATGAATATGAAGTGTAAGTGTTTAATAGATCTAAGGGATTAGATCTGGTAGATAGAGTGCCTGAAGAACTATGGGTAGGGGTTCACAATATTGTACAGGAGGCAGCAACAAAAACATTCCAAATAAAAAGAAGATCAAGATAGCAAAATGGCTTTCTGATGAGGTTTTATAAATAGCTGAAGAAAGAAGAAAAGCTAAAAGTAAAGGAGAAAGGTAAAGATATATCCACCTGAATTCAGAATTCCAGAGAATAGCAAGGAGAGAAAAAAGGTTTTCTTAAATGAGTAACATAAAAATAGAAGAAAATAATAGAATAGGAAAGATAAGATATCCCTTTAAGAAAATTATAGATATCAAGGGAACATATCATGTAAAAATGGTCATAACAAAAGACAAA
Source organism: Petaurus breviceps papuanus (assembly GCF_028583685.1). Taxonomy (NCBI): domain Eukaryota; kingdom Metazoa; phylum Chordata; class Mammalia; order Diprotodontia; family Petauridae; genus Petaurus; species Petaurus breviceps. Next base: position 3,687,711 of record NW_027186523.1, on the reverse strand, counting down.
AATGGTAGGGATTTAACAGAAGTAGAAGAGATTAAGAAGAGGTGGCAAGAATACAAAAACGAAGTATAGAAGAAAGATCTTAAAATCACCAAGGTCTTAAAATCACGCCAATGGTGTGGTTACTGATCTAGAGCCAGACATCTTGGGGAATGAAGTCAACTGGGCCTTAGGAAGCATTACAAAGAGTAAGGCTAGTGAAGATGATGGAATTCTGGATGATCTATTTAAAATCCTAAAAGATGATGCTATAAAGTGCTGTACTCAGTATACTGACAAATTTGGAAAACTCTCCAGTGGTCATTGGATTGGAAAAGATCAGTTTATGTCTCAATCCTAAAGAAGGATATTGTCAAGAAATATTAAAATTACTGAATGATTCTGCTCATTTCACATTCTAGCAGGGTTATGCTTACAATTCTGAAAGCTAGACTTTAGCAATATGTGAACTGAGAATTATCAGAAGAGCAGGCTGATTTTTGAAGAGGCAAAGGAACTAGAGACCAAATTGCCAACATTCATTGGATTATGGAGAAAACAAGGGAGTTCCAGAAAAGCATCTACTTTTGCTTCATTGACTACACTAAAGCCTTAGACAACAATATGAAGCAAGTCCTCAAAAAGATGGGAGTACCAGATCATCTTACTTGTCTTCTGAGGAACCTGTATTCAGATCAAGAAGCAGAAGTAAGAACCAAACATGGAAGAACTGATTGGTTCAAGATTGAAAAAGGAGTACAACAAGGTTGTATATTGTCACCTTATTTATTTAACTTATATGTAGAATATATTATGTGAAGTGCCAGGCTGGATGAATTAAAAAACAGAATTAAGGTTGCTGGGAGAAATGTCAACAATCTCAGATATGCAGATTGATACCACTCTAATGGCAGAAAGTGAAGAAGCCTCTTGATGAGGGTAAAAGAGGAGAGTGTAAAAGCTGGCTTGAAGCTTAACAAAAAAATAAGATCTCGGTAACTTGTTCCATCAGTTCCTGGCAAGCAGAGGGAGAAGAAATGGAATAAGTGTCAGATTTTATATTCTTGGGCTCAAAGATCACTTCAGACAGCAACTGCAGCCATGAAATTAAAAGATACTTGTTCTTTGGAAGGAAGGCTATAGCAAATATCAACAGCATTTTAAAAATAGAGATATCATATTGCTGACAAAGGTCTGTAAAGTCAAAACCATTGTTTTTCTAGTAGCAATGTTTGTCTGTAAGGGTTGCATTCTAAGCAAGGCTGAGGACCACAGAATCGATGCTTTTGAATTGTGGTATCGGAGAAGACTTTTGAGAGTCCCCGGACAGCAAGCAAATTAGTCAATATTGAAAGAAATTAATTCAGGCTATTCACTGAAAGGTCAAATACTGAGACTGAAGCTTAAATAATTTGTATGATGAGAAGACAGGACTCATTCTAAAAGATCACTCTGATGCTGGGAAAAATTGAAGGCAAAAGGAGAAGGGGAAGTCAGAGGATGATATGGATGGGTCATGAAAACAATGAAGATGAACTTCTACAGACTTCAAGAGATAGTGGAGGATAAAGGGGGATAGTGCAATGGTCCATGGGGTCGTGAAGAGTGAGAAATGACTGAACAGCAACAACAACAAAATGATATCAACTATATAGGCCAAATGCAGAAATGTGATTTTCTTGAATAAGGATTATTCAGTCAGTTATAAAATGGAAATCTTTGCCCAATATGGAACTTTATAGCTAGGGAAAAAAAGTGACCAAGGAATCTACTGTGGATTCAGATTTCTTTGAATGCAAATCACACACATCAATTTCTGGGGAAAAAAAAAAGATGAATGCATGATTGTTGCTAAATACAGTGATTGCCCTGTTTGTCTCACACATCCTACCTTTGAGTTAAAATATTCTGGTGAGGAATGTTTTACCCACATAAACTGCTACTACATCTTTGGGAGCTTTTTCTTGTTCATATTGTCCAAACTTCTGGTTCTCACAAATAGTGAGGGTCTCCACTTGAAGACTTTGATTTATGAAAGGTTTTTCTTGGGCATCTAACTGACTCAAGATATTTATATTACTGGGAGCTTTTATCTAAAGCACTGCTGTTTCTAGCTTGGGCGTAAAGATTCGTATTAACTTAAGCAGTTTTCCTCTAGAGAGCTTCTGTCGACCTGGCTCGTCTCTCCTTGATAGTTTCTGACAGAAATGTTGCCAACAAGAACATGCTTGTGGTATTCCTGGAACTGCTGTGTAAAACTAATTTATTCAAGGTATTTTGAGGTCAAATACTGAGAATGATCTTCTGTTGGGGATTTTTTGCTGAATATACCACGATACACACACATACACACACGCATGCACGTACACAGGTACACACACGTACACACACATACATGTGCTTACATATTTTCTAACCTTGAGTTTTCCCAAGGATAATTTGTAACTTAGATGTTAAATGAAGAAGCAGTGAACTTCTACAAAAGATGTTTTGTTTGTAAGGCTTTTGATCGATTGACTTATCAGTTTTATGAAAGGCTCTTTCCCATGTAAACAGTACTGAATGTTTCCTATGTAATTTTTTCTCAGTTGGAAGAGGAAAGGTAATTTAGTTTTGTCAAGTATTCAGTTATGGTGGTTGAATTTTTCAAACCCTGGTCAATATTGTCCCTTATTGAAAACCTTTATAGATTTCTAACAAAATTGCTATTTGGAGGTAGAAAAGGACTTCTAAAATGCTATACACTTTTGAATGCTCATAGAGATAAATGTTGATTATTGAGAATGATACTACACTTCAATAACAGTTGATTGACATTGATAGTTCAATCACCCTGTGATTTAATTGATGTGGGTTCTCTTTATAATGCTGCAGACTGTAACCTGACCTTTCTGTCCTGTGCAAGGTTTGTTGCTGTTTTATGGGCACCCTCTGTTAGCTCTTTTGACATCACGTGGATCTCAGTGGAGCACATGTGCTATTGTATGGTATGGAATATATTACTTACTGTCACTACATGTTTGGCCATCTCCATTTTTCATAATATATTTCTGAATAAATCCTTTATGCTGAATGATGAATGTGTTTTGAAAATGGATATTTTTTTCTGGTAAGATATAACCTCCTGCAATAGCAATGAATGAAGCCATTAAATTGTTTTATAAATTAAACACAATAGGGAAATTATGGAAAAGTAGCTCTAATCCTTTGAATTGAAATTCTCTCAATAGTGGTTTTATTCATATATTCAACATTTGGAATCACAGAATTTCAGAGATAGAAAGGACCTCAGACATAATCACATGCTACCTGGACTAGAGTAGAAATCTGGCCTTCAAATTTATCCAGCATGTTCATCTTTCATTTGAAGGCCCATTGTCACCTGAAGCAGTCTGTTTTATTTTTGGATAGCTCTAATTATTGGGAGATTGTTCTTAGTGGAAGTCTCAATTGATCTTTCTATGATGTCCTTTCATTAATAGTGTTCATTTCTAGGACAACTTGAAAGACATTTCTAAGTTAGTTCTTCATTTCATAATCATGAAAATTCTGTCTCACATAGGTTAAACTAGTGAATTTGATATGTGTTAACCCTGTTGGATTTGGAATAACACTCCCTCATCCAGTACTAGTTATTTGATTCCTAGTAGGCCATTTAATTTTTTCTGGGTCTTAGTTTGTAAAATGACAGGCTTAGTTAGACTCATCTGATCCTTGTCTTTCTCTTTCAACTGTAAAATTCTGCAAACAACTCATGGTCAGTCTGTGAATTCCTAGGATACACTATACTTTAGGATACACTGAGTATGTTAATAATAATGATGGTTTTCATAATGCTAGTGATAATTCCTATCTTGGAATATCTTACTTGGCTTAGATTTCACTAGATTTAATTTTTTTTTCCTAGAACAAATTTTCTTAATTTGGGTTCCATGAACTTAAAAAATGTATTTTATAACTATTTCAATATAGCTGATTTCTTTTGTAATTCTATGTATTTTGTTAGGTGCATTTAAAAACACCATTCTGAGAAAGCGTTCAGGGGCTTCAGCAGATTGCTAAAGGGCTCCATGACATAAAAAGTTTAATAACACCAGTCACAGGAGTAGATTATTTTTGTAAAGACTATTTATTTCCATTGAATTCCCTAGCAAGAAGACCCAAGAATTCTAAGTTAAGTTCTGTTCTTTTTTCTTTACTTGTTTCAGACTCTGCATTTCCACTGGCAACATGCCCTCCATGCCTGGAATGCTTTCCTTCTACTCTTCAGCATCTTAACTGTCCTGGTTTCTTTCAAATTTCAGATAAAGTCCTATGTTCTCTGAGAAGCCTTTTGGTCAATCAGTCAATAAACATTTTTTGAGTACTTAACATGTGTATAAAGTCTTCCCCAGTCATTCTTAATATTAATGTCTTCCATCTATGTTTATCTTCAATTTGTCATATATAATATATAAAGAAATATATAGAAAATTATATCAATACAAAGGATATTAACATGTACATATAGATATATCTATATACATCTCATTCATACATGGTTATTTGCATGTTGTCTTTTTCCTCCACCTCACATTCATTAGATCAGGAGATCTTTGAGGGCAGGAGCCACTTTTGCTCCCTTCTATTTTTTTATCTCCTGCTTTTAGCATAATGTTTGCTGCATAGTAGGTGCGTATTAAGTGCTTGTTGAATTGACTTGACTTATAGTGAATGTATTTGTAGAAAGGAGACTGTCAACCTACCAAATTTATATCTTTATGTTATCACAACATTTCAAATCTTTTTGTTTCTTCTTCCCATATGGGATTATAGTAAAAATCATCTCAGACATGCTTGAAGATCTATAAGACAGTATATGAATATATATATATGTGTGTATATGTATTCACATACCTACATATTTATGTGTGTACACATATATATAATGTCCCAGAAGTCTTAGTGCAGTGATAATCTATATTTGACATGCCTTTATATATATGTGTGTGTGTGTATGTGTATATTTATTTAGATATTCCTTTCCCCCCAATAATAATTATTTATTTTCTGTCCTACCTGACTCTCCACTATTAAAAAAAGGAAAGAATAAAACCTTTTAACAAACATATATACATACATATATATATATATATATTCAAACATGCACACATGTGTGTGTGTTGCAGCAAGCACCCCAGCATCCCCAGGGTGGCTACAAATACAGGTTCTTAAGTCTGCTTTTCTAAAGGAAAACAACTCAAAGTGGATTACCAATCTTGCTTTAATCAATCAAACATATCATTTACCTAGTTCAGGGGAAAAAGGTCAGCACCCTGAACTTCAGAGAATATAAACAAGTTACAAGCAGAAGTTACAAGCAGACAGAGAAATAGATCAAGTAGACAGACCTCCAACTGTCTGACCATTAAATCCATACCTAGTCAGTTACCAGAGAGGGAAGCAACAACATCTAGGTTTTCAAAGCCGGGGGGATCTAAGGCTACCCAGAGTCTTGTCTGGTCAAATCGCACAATGCTTCTCAAAGTGAGCTCCAAAACAAAGTCTCACATCAGGGATTATATAGCCTTCTCCTGGCTCAGAGAACGTCACAACCCCTTTGACCCACTGCCCAATCACAAAGCACTAAGGTGTGGGCATTCCTGAAAAACAAGCCTCCCTCCACAGGCTCCAGGTGCACTTAAGCCTATCAAAGGGCCTAGGGGCAGGGAAGATCTTAAATTCCCATTCCTATAACAATATGTATGTATATATAAATATATGTACATAGTCAATAAAATGCTTCTACATGGGACATATAAAAAAATCTGTTTCATTATTCATCTTGAGTTTATCATCCCTCTATCATTGTAGTTGGCATTGAGTAGAGTCAATATATAGCTTTGATACCATATTTAAATGTCTAATAATCCTTATCTTACAAAAGGCAAGAAAAAACAAAAAGCATTCCATTTCCTAGAATAAGTGAATGTGAAATATTTATCTCCTCATTTCTTCAATTCAAATGAGTAGCTCCTTTATTATTACTAATGAGAAAACTTGTAGAAACTATTATAAAAATGGAGAACAAATGGGTAAGTTGACCAAACTACCCCAACCCCCAATGAAAGTATGTAAGTGACAAATGCTGGGTCCTGATGTGTTATTCAGTGGAGAATATGCAATCATTCCCATCAGAGGCATGAATTGGGTGTGATGAACATGACTTAGACATCACTCATAAGAGAAATGCATGGTACAGGAAATCCGCTTGAGAAATTTGATCACATTATATAGGGCTCATATAAACACGCTAAGCTAGTTGGAATCTGATATTTGAGTAGCCAAGAGCTTAGTGGTAGAAGATGCGGACAAGACCTTGAGGAGTCTTGGGGAGGTTGAAGCAAGCACCTTGGTCTCTCCCCCTGATCCCACACATACACCTCTGGGCTAGAGGAGCCCTTGTGAACTGGATGATTCAAAAAGGATATGTTCACCACTTTCTAGACCATTTGAGTTAAGATAGAATCTATCTTGGATAGCACTTTATGGTTACTAAGAGTTTTAAATATATTACTTTCATTTGACCTTCATTATAACTTTGTAAGGTATAAATTACAAATAATTTAATTCCCATTTTTCAGATGAGAAAACTGAGGCTCAGAGAGATTATGTGTCTTTCCCAAGGCCACACACATACTAAGTGGTGGAGTCAGATATTGAACTCAGATCTTTTAAGTCCAATTCTATTTCCACTACATAGAAACAGAGAGAAGGGTTTTAATCCTTTCTCTGACATTTACTACCTGTATACATTTTGGCAAGTCATTTAACCTCATAATTATCTATAAAATGAGAAAGTTGGATCAGATGATTTCTAATCTCACTTCTGACTCTAAAACAAAAAACAACAATAAACACAACACTTAAAATTCATAATCTGGAGAGGCAAGAAATGGTAGAATAACCTGCTGTTTTTCTTTTTCTTGTTTGGTTTTGTTTCCTCTTTCCCATTGTTCATTCCATCTGATACAATCCTTCTTTATAATCTGACTAATGTCTAATGTGAAAGTATTTGCAGATCTTATACCTGATTGTATGCCACCATGGGGTGGGGAGGGGAGAGAGGGGGAGACAATTTGAAACTCAAGGAATTGTGGAACTGAATCTTGTAAACTAAAAGTAAACAAACAAATTAATAAAGACCAATTAAAAAAAAAGAAATGGTAGAATATATATACACACAGATCCAAAGAAAGAAAAAGTAACGATTGATATCCTCAGTACTTTGAAAACCATAGCATGGAAGGAGCTAAGATCCTCTCCCATAAAATATCAATTAACATGATCGGAGGCTATGTTAGTGGAGTGGAAACTTTTCAGGTTCTATTATATTGGAAAGGGTTTGAGTAAATTCCAAGAAACAGAGTGAGTCTGCTTCCTAAAACTGGAGAGGATTGCTATTAGTTGACTGGTCACTTAGTGATGGATTCTTCAGTTATGACAACTCATGCAACAAGGGAAAATGCAAGATGGCCCTCAGTTCTGTATAGTCCTCATCTACTTAAATGGAAGGATAGCTAACAGGTTCTCCTTGAAGAAGCAAATAAATCAGTTGGTTTTGGCATACATAAAAAGAAAACCCAGTAAGAAACACCATTTTATTGGACATTTGGTTTTTTCTACAGCCAGGTCCCAATAAGTACAAATAACAAATTCCCTGAATAGTCCCATTATTCAAATTCACACTGCACATTTCCATTGGAACCAGCTATCATTTTTGCATAATTATAATTTTAAACAGTGTGAATTTAAATACATGGGATCACTTTGTGGGACTCATTATTCTCACCAATTAAAACTAGCTATATTTGCAAAAAGACCACCATGAAAATTGGAGCCTTACCCATCATCATCTGCTGAAGAAAATGAAGGGTTAGGGAAATTCAATTCAAATTAAATGAGATAACATAGGTAAAATACTTTACAAACCCTAAAATCCTATATAAATACTGGATATTTATCATCATCATTATTATTATTTAAATGGAAAATATAAAAAAATGACCAATTCTCAAAACTTATTAATTTTAAAAAGGCAACTGAGAAAACATCAACAACTAGCAATCCATTTGACTACTTTCCCATCTATATAAAATAGTTAAAAGAATAGAATAAACATATATTTAGGTTATCCTTAATAAGAGTGTTAGTAGGGAATAAGGAGGCTTTTGCAAATCATATTCTACAACAGACCACATATTTATTGTCCCATCATTGCCTGAAATATAGAGATAACATATGAACTTATCGTGCTTATCGTTGACTATTTAAAAAAGCTTTTGCTTCTTTACATGTCTTTAAAAAAACATCTTTAAAGGCTTCTTTCTAACAAGATAACTTCCAGGCATGTGTCAGTATTATGGAAGATTTCACATTAGGTATGATAATAGAATAGCCTTGTTGGTGACCCTCTGATGAGTAGAATAAGATGGGGCATAAAATGATGGGATCTTTGTTGGCAAAAATGTTTGCTATTGTCAAGGTGATATAATACAGAATCCAAACTGAAGGGGGATTTCCTTTGGGTTACAGGATTCCATAGATCTGCTGTTTATGAATGCTATGCTAGTTGTGTTAAGGCCCAGAACACTGTAGAGTTTCCTGGATGAGAACAATAACCACTCGGATGAGTCTGGCCTAACTATCCATACAGGAAAAACCAAATAGATTAAGAATGCCTAGTGTCCATTTATGACATACTGTTATATAGACAACCTATAGAGAACTGATCCCTGAATGTTTAACACCAGGTTCATTAGCCCTTCCCAGAGTGATTAAGGATAGTTTGTGTGTCTTATGCTGATGCTAAAAATGGAGAAATTGAGCCCATGGTTTAATCAAGTAAGAACGGCACATTATCTTGCCTATGGGAAACTGTAATCCTCTTTTAAAGACCCCATTAAAAAAGACAAATATTCTGTTGATACTGTTAATAAGACCATACAGTTAGTCTTGGAAGAAACCTAAGAGGTCCAACCCCCTCATTGCAGAGATGAGGAAACTGAAGTACAGAGACATTATGTACCTCACCCATGAGTAGACATGAAATAAGTTACAGAAACAAGATTTAAATTCCTTTGATGCTGGATGCATTGTACTTCACTACTTTCCTATATTCTCTATCATATGTAATGCTACATGCACTGGAGAATTAAAATTGAATATTACTCAATGAATTAGGCACGTGATGGGTGCAAACAGGCTGTAGCCCATAATCAGCAAGAAACTATGGAGATGAGCCAGAGTCAAGCATATCATCAAGCAATGTATAATCAAAAAGATAGACTGGTTATGTTATAAGAGCAAAAACCAAAACCAGTTATGAGACAGCACATGTGCTCCATGCAATCTTCATTATGTAAGCAAGAAAACAAAGAAGGGGCATAGGTCCATGGTTGGACATCATGTGGTTAATTTATGTGAAGACATCTGACCGAATGGTCAGACATTGATTGGTTGAAATCTGTATCAGTGGAGGGAATGTAAATATTGATGTGATTACAGATTCTATTAAGTGTTAGAGTGAGCTCCTCGTGTGCAAGGACTGTCCATTTACTTTTATCACATACCAGTTCACAAGTCTCTTACATAGAAAAGACAAGACACAGGGGCTTCTCAATTCCAGTTCTAAATTGATTCTAACAAACAAGGTTTCATATTTTCCATTAGTATAGAGGCTCAGGTGTCTAATGTGAATAAAAAAGATAAGCATTTTTAAGAAATACACATTAACTGTAAACATTGGCATATCCAAACCTGCAGTCTTCCCATCATCCCCTATTACTATGATTTTTGTATCTTGTCCTTATTTTGGCTTTTCTAGAATAATACGATTTTCAATGCTTTAGCAGTTGGAACATACATTCCCTAGAAAAATGTAGTTCCTAACTTTTAATCCTTTTAGTTAACATTTTAAATGCATCTTGTCTCCAGTGATCAGAGAAGCTGGCTTTCATTTTGGTTGCCAGGATTGCTCTGGGTTATTTTTCACATCACACTTTTGGTAGGTTTTCTTTTTTAAGTTCTACAAAATACTTTCTTACCCTCAGAGAAGTCATCCAAGACTTTGTTCCTACCTTAAGTCTATTTCCAAGATCCAATTTATCCTTTTGCTCAATGTTCCGAGACAGGGAGAGTTAACATGGGGTAGTAGAAAGGACGCTGAGTCTGGAATCAAAAGCCTGTAGTTTGTGCTCTTCCATATGTGACCTTTGAGAAATTCAGCAGGTCACTTTCCCTCTCTGGGTCTTGGTTCCTTGGGCATAATGCAAGATGGTCAAATAGTAATTCTGAGGGATGAACCTTTCCTATCTTGATGGTTACCTATGGAGTTTGAGAATTCCTGGACTGCTAATTTGGTGCATCCTACTTCCATTAATACAGGGCTTCACAGGAGAGAAGAATGGCACCATTAGGATGATGCTGCATCTGGAAGACCTGAGAAAGCACAAACCATGTTTGTCCTGGAAGGCCAGAAGGAACTTATAACAGGGAATCAGGTTTGAAGTGAAATTATCTTTTTTCTCTTCCACAAGACAAAGTAGACTTTCCCTCTCAGGAAAGTATAACAGATGCAATAACGTATTGTTTTATGTTTTAAATATTCTTAAAGTACACATATTTTAAACATTGTGTGTGTGTGTGTGTGTGTGTGTTGGAGAAAAGAAATAGCTGTTTTATACATATCTACTTCATATACTGAGTATCTTTTCTAGAAGGGACTTTGTTAATTGCTTTTAGGAAAGACCCTAAAAATGAGCCATATACAAGCATTGTTGTAGAGATTTTCCCCATAACTTCTTGAATCCCTGGGGTAGAGGCATAAGTAGCCAGAAAATAGAAAGGGAAAAAAGCATTAAATTGCCTCTTCAGGATCAGGCTCCCCGGACCTGAATCCAGTTTGTGTGAGCCCAAAGCTGGAGCCCTTTTGTGGGAGGGAGCACATTAGAGGTCAGAAATAGGAGGGATAACTTCACTGAAGTAGAAAGGAGACAGGAATAGTATAAGTAGGGACAGAATGAGAGAGTGAATGGAATTAATCTGAGTTGTTTTGTATGTGTGGAAAAGAAGATATGTAGCATTTTGGAAAAGGTAATAGAAAAGAAATTAGGAATTTGGGGGTTTTATTCTGAGCTTTGCTATTATTATATGTGACCTAGAGTAAGTCACTGCTTTTAAAGCTACCTTTCATCCAGTCTCACTCCCCTCATTTTACAAATGAGTCCCAGAGGCATTATGTAAGCTAACAAAAGTAATACAGCAAGTTAGTAGCAGATCCAGGGCTAAAAACCAGGTCTTCATCCTCCTAATCTGATATTATTCCCACTACCATGCTTCTCCTCCTTCAGCTCTGTTTCCTCATTCATAAAATGAGAGGTAACCTAGATAATTTCTTCCCTTTATATTCTATGTTTATATAAAACAGAGTAGCAGCTGGAATCTAATTGAAATTGTCTCAGATCCTAAGAGTTGCAAGAATTTGAAACCATCGAGTCTAATTTTGGGGATAGACACCAGGCCAATGTTTTCAGTAATATAGGCAGCCCCCTGGTGAGGAGACTCCCTCTACTAAAAGATGTCATTACCTTCTCTGCAATAGACTTGCCCAGTGAATTGAGGAGTTGATAACTTGCTCAATGCAAGATGCGGTGCCTGTATGCATGAACTTAAACTTAAACCCAAGTCTTTTTGCCTCTTAGGTCAGCTGTCTATCCAAAATGCCATATTTTAGATGGAACTACCTTCTGAGAAGTTTTCTCCTACTTAATTTTTCTTGTTATGACCTCTGGTGCCAAAAAACCAAAACCAAATGTCATCTCTCTCTTCCATATGACAGCCCTTTAAATACCTGACAACACCTTTCATGTACCCCTTAAATCTTTGCCAGGCTTCCTCAGTTGACTGAACTGGTCCTCACATGGCAAGGTCCTCAGGTCCTTTCCCCACCCTGGTTGTCCTGCTAAGGACCTTCTCCAGCTCATCAATGTCCTTCCTCTAATGTGACACCTGAGCTCCATCCTTCCGATGGTAGCATAGTACAAGAGAACTATCACCTTAGTAGTCCTTGGTACTCTGTGTCTCCTAGTGCAGCCTGATATTGCATTAGCTTTTCTGGCTGTCATGCTTCACTGGTGACTCATAATGATATTACAACCTACTAAAACCTCTGGATCAGTCACTCTTTAGTCACAACCCCCCTATTTTGTAATTATGAAGCTGATTTTGAACTCAGTATCAACACATAAGATATCCCTTTTAAATGTTCAGTTATTAGATTGGGCTCACCATTCTAGGCTGTAAATACCTTTGGATGCCTATTCTGTCATCTATTCTGTATCCCAGCTCTCTCTCCCAGGTTCTGCAATGCACAAATTTGTTAAGCATGTCACTGATGCCTCCACCTAAGTGAATGACAAAAATACTGAGGTACATGGGGCAAAGGATGGAACTTGAGGGAACTCAAAGTCTCTTTCTAGCATCAAACCAAGAATGATTACTTTGGGTATTTGGCCATTCCTCTGCTTCTGAGTTTGTCATTAGGACTCTAAATGAAGCACCACCAGTGCTAGTGTCCACCACTCCATTTCCCCCCATGACTAGTAGGAGGGACTTTGTCAGATGCTTTGTTGATATTTAGATTATTTGTATTGATAGAATTTCTCTGATCTACCATTTGTGTATTCGTAGAAAGGGAAATGAGCTTCATCTGGCATAAGCTTCATAACTTTATGAAACTCTATTTCTTCATGACTGCTGTTGTCTTTTCTATAAGTATGCTTCGATCTCTTTAATTTTACATTTAAATATGTAAAATGTAAAACTACATTTAAGAAATTTTGTTCAGGAATCAAAGTCAAGTTCACTGGTCTGTCATTTGTAGATCCCATTCTCTCTCTCTTTTAAATCAGGACGTTTTCTCCTCTTTAGTCTATAATGCTTCTACCATTCTCGACAGTCTTTCAAATATCATGGAGAGTGGTTCAGAAAACACACCTGCCCATTCTTTCAACATCTTGGGATGTAGGAGAAATTGAAAGATTGCATAGAGAAGATTGGCTCCCTTACAGCTTTTGGTAGAATTTTGATCCTCATTTGTTTGCTTAAGTTCCTTATCTCTGATATGGGGAGAGTGAGTGACCCTTTTTGTGCTTACATTTCATGTACTATGGGGAAATGGTATATGTCCAATGTGATTCATTAATATTTTTGAAATCACATTTTCACTTGGGAAGCTAAAGAGAAGAAAGACATATAAAGTCATTAAGAGGATTCATGCTTCAGACATGATCTTGTGAATAAGAAATCATGTCAGGACAATTTACTTTCCTTCTCTGTTAGAATGAGAAGACATGCAGACAAAGATGAGACCAAATACCTGAAAAACAAACATCTTTTGTTCCTCATGAAATTCTCGGTGGCAAATTGAGGTCCAGCATAGAAGGTGTTATGACAAGAATATCATGACAAAGAATATATTAGCAACGTTTACCTCTGTGGGATAGGCAGGGTAAATATTAGTCTCACTTTACAGATGAAGAAACTGAAACTCTGAGATATTAAGAGCCTGTGTAAAGTTACATGGCTAGCAAGTGTCAGAAGATGAATCTGCAGCCTTTTCTTCTGATTTCAAGTTTAATGGACTTTCTTGTGTACACAAGAGTGAGAAAAAGAAATGAAAAGCCAAGTAAAACAATATTTTATTGGATTAAAGAGAATAAATAAAGATGTAGGAAGTTATGCGATAAGAGACTGATTAGAAGAAGGCAGGGCATAGATTAGATGAAGGTGTTATTTTTATTTACTTTGGGTTATGAATAGGTATTCACTTAATATTGAGATTTACTCTGTATACTGTCGTACAAAATGAGACAGTAATTTCTTGTACTAGGATTAATTCAAAGCACAATCTCTTTGATAATCAAGAATGAAAGATTAATGTTAGTTTTTATTGTAACATTCATTGCCCAAATTCATGTATGTATGGATAGGCCTTCTGTATCAAACTTAACAAACCTATTCAATTTAGTCTTAGTAAGCCATCATTTTGGAGTATGCCTATAACTTGAGAATCAGCCCGAACTAATTTAAATAATGTATTTCTGAACAGAATTGTCATAGTGTTACCTAAATAGCTCTAGAATGTGCACAGTCAAGAGACTGAAATCAGGATAACTTGATTAGAGAAAATGCCATTTGGTGCAAAACTTTTAAAATAACCTTACTAGGTATCAATTGTCATTCAATCCTGAGAAAGTAGGCAACAGTGTAATAGCAAATATAATAGTGAAGTACTACTAACACCTCAGAGATCAGCCCATTGAGGGTATGCTACAGCTTTTCTCCTTTTAAAGGGTTGAACAATTAGGGAATTGATATACTCTGTCCAGTGCCCATAGTGCCATACATACACCTTCATTCCATTCCAGAGGTACACTGGGTTCCATCTAATGTCAAGTCCATTTTTCATTTCAACATAAGAATTACACCCATTGAATCCATCTTTATAATAACTGGTTGTCAAGAGAAGTGATTTCCCTTTGATTATTTTCATAATTCACATTTTAAGATATCTTAAAACAGTGATTTACTCCTTTTAATTAAATGTGGAGGTCTGAAATAGCTCACATGGTACTGTGGTTTATTTTCTTTAAAGTGGTTGGTGCACATGACTCAATCAATGTTACCTTTTTTTAAAAAATTCTTTATGAAGTTTTAAAAAAAATACACCCTAGAATTCTTTTATCAGTACATTTTGTACATTGAATCATAATGACATCCCAAACCTTTGAAATATGGAGATGCCTGCTTTGATGGTTCACATCCTTACCTCCACAATTCTCTGCAAAACTCATTTTTCTAACGACTTAATTAGGAAATTTGTTTTCCACCAGACATTTTGTTCAGGTTCTGAATGTAGCCTATTATCGATACAGTGTGCTTATTGCTACATACCTATACCATTACTCCATTCCAGCGGTAAACTGGGTTCCATCTATTATCAAGTCCATTTTTCCTTTCGACATATTCATGTAAGGGTAGCATGGGATCTAAGATCATTCAAAGATTTTTAGGGAAAATAACTCTACTAATTGAATTCTGTCCTCCAGACATATAGGAATAACTGCTTTTTGTTAGTTTTGTGATCTGGAGAGAACCAAGTTTCTACCAATTATACACAGTAATAGAATCATCCTCTTTTAAATATTTCAAGTGGCCCAAGACACTCAGCATTACATTTTCTCGCAAAGAATTTCTTCTTTTCAGAAAGTGATAAACTAACACAGCATTGGTAAGCTAAGAAAATTAGCATGCATCGGTATATCCTCTAAAATAAGTCAGGATGGTCTTCATAAAAATGAGGCACTGAACCATGATGAAATTTAAGAAGCTAACTCTATTCCTTCTACTACCTTTTTGTCTGTTTGTGGCAGGTAAATTGAAATTCTTTGGAAGTAGTCAGATGACAGTGTTGTAGTAGATGTTCATCCTTCATTTTTGAAGAGGGCCAGTGACACCACAGGATGATGTCTTGATTTGCTTATGAATTGGATTTAAGTGAGGCAGGGTTGTACAAAATCATCAGCCTCATTCTTATAGTCATTAAAAGTCTAGTGACAAGACAAAAGTCAAGATGATTGGAGATAGCCCACGATGCAGTGGGCTGACCAAGCTCTAAATGCTCCATAGTGCCTGCTTCAACTACCTTCATGGCTGTTGGAACAAACCGTTCTCTGGATGTAGGAGATGAGTGAAATAGGAGACGTATAAGAGAAAGTGAGAAAGGATAACATTTAGAAGTTTCAAAAGGGCTAGAGAACTTTTTGACAGCTTTAAATATTGTTGATCCTCTCTATGAGACTGGTCTGAGGTTATGTGTATGTGGTGAATGATTTACAGTGTGACTTGGCCGACATATATACTTAGGCAGCCAATACTGATCACTACTACCATATCAAGCTTGAGGCAATCTATACTGATGGTTCACACCGGAATGAAAGGATTAGTCACATTGCCAACAGTTCATTTCACAACTACAGACATGACCCATGCCATCTCCCATTCGGGTATTTTACAAGTTTTTAAAAGACCAGATTTATGCGGCAGTTGTAATATTTGAATTAAGAGTGGGAAATGAGAAGGGGCTGTCATAGCAACCATTTATACTTACATCTTCAGGAGGGCAGGTAAACAGTCATTTGGTCTATGGCCAAACAAGATTTTTCCATTTCAGCTTTAAAAAGAACCAATAGATAAATAGCTCCTGTATTATTTTAACTCCCCTAATAAAGAGGATTGCAAAATAATAAACCTAGCAATTTCTCAATGGTTTCCATTCATTCTCAAACAGCAACATAAACTTCATGTTATGCAACAGTGAAGGAAATACAGAATTGTTTCCCTATATTTCAAAAACGTCACAAATTATTTGAAGATACTGAGGAACTCTGCTTTTATGACACCCAGAGTCATCTGTACCTAAAGGACACAATTATAAACTGGCACATTCCTTCCTAGGACAGACCTGAAACATATTCTTAAGTGTTCTCTTTAACTGTCTGTCTCCTCCAAAAAGTAAACAACAACAACAAAAACAAAACAACAAAGCAAAACATAACCATAAAAAATCCTTCAGGTAGCAAGGTGGCACTGTATCTGGAGACAAAAATCTATGTTCAAAACCAACCTCTGATATATATTCTGAAGGTAGCTGTATGAATTTGGATCAGTCACTTTAACCTTGGTTTGCCTCAGTTTCCTCACCTGTACAATAGGGGCAATAATAGCACCTACCTCCCGTGGTTTCGCTGAGGATCAAATGAGATAATTGTAAATGCTTTGCAGACCTTAATTTGCTATATAAATGCTAGCTGTCATCACTGTTGTTGTCGCTAGTTGGTTAGCTTTTCTCTCATGCTCACAGTAGCTATGACAATACAGCAGTTATTGTTTCTATAACTAGAAAAACAGCTCAAAGCCTATATCAACATTATCATTTCAATGTGACAGTGAGGTACCATGGAAAGAGGACTGAATTTGCATCCTATCATCAGTGTTTACAAGCTATGTGACTTGGAGAAAGCCATTAACACTCTATGAATCTTAATTATTGACAAGTAATTTCACTTCAACTGAGTCCTCTCTCTTTCTCTGCCACTTTCCATACCACCTTCTCCCCTCTCTGTCCCTGTCTATTTGATGTGAAGATGGGCCCAGGATGAAGAGACCTTACCCATGACTCACCTCTTATCCTGACTGTAGCCATCTCCCTAACTCATCCCCAAGTTCTGCAGTAGATGTGCACCTATCTTCCAAGTCTCTTTTCAGTTAACTGTCTCCCAGGTCTTGCACTAAAAGGGGAGGGGAAGAGATTACATTATACATAGTAAATTTATATTTATAATTTATTATTTTACAATTTTCTCATTTGTAGAATGAAAAAATGATGGCTCATCTCCAAGGCCCCCTCTAACTCTAAGGTTTTTATGCATTGTCACTTCCATGAGTGTACTCCCTTTAAATGTCAATAGGCAGTGCCCAGAAACCAGCAACTGCTTCAATCTGGTCTTCTTTTCCTGTCTTTTGCCTTCAAATGCCCATTTCTTCTTCCAGATGTAAAAATACCAACTTGTAATGGCTGTCTTAACTTTAAACTCTTAAAGTCAAGATTTACACGAGAGCAAATCTCCACCTCACCCCTGCCCACCAGATTTTAAGTGGAATTTACCAGGATGTACTTATTCTTTTGATATTCACTTAATTATTGGGTTTGGACCTACTTAAGGTATGGCTACAGGCTATCAATCATTTTGGAAATGCCCTCCCTCAGTTTGGTGATGTCACTAGTCAATAGCTGCTTCTCACTGTTGGGTGCCCATAGTATCTCAAGGTAGTAGTACACAAACTAGTTCACAAACTAGGCGTCATTCTTGACTCCTCATTATCTCTTCTCATTTTGAATCTGTTTCCAAAGTCTGTTGATTTCACCTTTTTCTTTGATACTGCCACTTCCCTAGGGTAGGTCTTCTTTTCCTCATGGCTAGACTATTATAATAGCCTGATGGTTGATTTGGTTTGCCACAAGTCTCTCTAAACTCCAGTCCATTATCTACTCAGCCACCAAAGAAATTTTCCTAATACATAGGTATAACTACATAACCCTCAGTAAGACAGACTCAATAAACTCCAGCGGCCTCTTATCACCTACAGGATTAAACATAAAACCTCTGTTTGGCCTTAAAAATCCTTCATAATCTATCCCCCTCCTACTTTTCCAGTCTTCTCATAGCTTCCCCTCCCCCCCCCGCCCCCCCCCCCCCCCCCCCCCTCTCTCCCCCTCCCGCCCCCCCCCCCCCCCCGCCCCGCCCCGGCATATAGTCTTTGATCCAGTGGCACTGGCCTCCTGGGCTATTCCATGAAAAAGCCTGAGCATTTTCACTGACTGTCCCTCATGCCTGGAATGCTCTTCCTCCTCATTTCTACCTTGTCTTCCTTCAAACCCAGGCTAAAGTCCTACTTTCTATAGGAAGCTTTTCCAGATCTCTCTGAATTCCAGAGCCTTCCCTCTTTGGATAATTTCCTATTCATCCTGTAAATAGCTTGTTTGTACATAGTTCACATCTTGTCTCCCCTATTAGATTGTGAATTCCTTGAAGACAAAGACTATTTGCCTTTCATTGTATCCCTATCACTTAGCACAATGTTTGCCATATAGTTGTAAGTGCTTAGTAAATGTCCCTTGACTGGTACAATTTTGTATTGGCATGCTTCCTATGCCCTTCCTACCCTGCCAGTCCAACATTTTGTTCTCCTAGCTTTTCTTTCCATTACAGACATGAATGTTGCAGACATGTCAAGAGATTCTTATGTCTGAATTGATGTTGCAAGCACAAACCCAAAGGCTGGGTACCTACCATTAGAGGTGGCTCACTTTCTGTTTTCTCTTTTCTAACTGTGGAATTTGGAGCAGAAGTCCTGAAGCAGAAAATATGTTAATCATCAATCAGTTAACCACATTTATTCTGCATCCAATGTAATCACAGAACACTTTACCACAGGCCATGGGGGAATTCGAAAGCATCGAGCAACAGCCCCTTCCCTTAAAGAGACATTTAAGACCTAGTTGTGGAAAGACTGAATAAACACACCTGAGAAAGTCTCAAAAACAATAATCTCACTGTATCAACAAATAAACAAAGAACCCTCCAAGTTGCATGGGTGACACGTTAGAATGGAGCTTTTCTCTTTCAGTGCAAGTAACCAAATGGAAAAGTAATGCTTCTATCATAATGGACGCTTTGAAAGTGACAGGGCAGAATTAGAAAGATTTAAGTGGATTTGACAGATTTGAATATTCCCTGTCTGGGACTCCCACAAAAAATCCTCAGTCCCTAGTGTCCTCTTCCCTTATTTGCCACACAGTTGTTTTGTTCTTGAACAATAGGTGGTGCTAAGCACCCATGTTTCTAGGGCTGTCAGCTAGACATCCTGATTTTAAATAATTGGAACCATATGACAGCAGTTGAAAGAGTTATTCATGAAAGTCTACAAATCATGTAGCTGCAGAGTCAGAAAAACCTACATCAGTTGAATTAGAGAGATGGTTTCTTTCCCACTTTATTTCTATGGCTGCCAGAAACAGGACATTAAAGGGTTCAGGTTGGTTGCTGTAATTCAGTTAAGAGGTAAGTGTCTATTAAAAATCTGCCAAATAAGGAAGAAGATTTGTCTCTTGGCTAGATTGCAATAGCTATATTCTTGGAAAATACCAGAATTCTAGCCTTCCCCAAACCTGCTTAAAGCCACCAAACACACATTGAAATCAAACAGTATGTAGAATTGAATGAGTCTTTGGAAACTGAAGAAAATCTGCAGAAGCTAGTGAAATCTTTCACAAATTCCTTGCACAAATGTTGCACGAATTCTCTCTAATATCAAACTAACATTTAGTAAAATACTGGATCATCAGCTCTCAGAGAGCAGGTCCACATCTGTTTGATTTAGCTTTATAGCCTCGAGGGCATGTGCATTCTTGATATTTGATGATACTGATGATTTCAGATGCTGTGCAGTGATAATACAGCAGCTGATTCCATTTCTAGTTTTATATTCAAGTCTAATCAGCTCAATTTATATAAAGATAGTTGTATAAAGATAGCTGATCTTTTTCAATCCTCTGCTTAACGGAATATAATATAATGTTGCAGTGTGATCTCTTAAGAGCTGCAGGGATTTATTAAGAGGGGAGGATGAGGTGTCCTAAGGTCTTAGGGAGAAATGTTTGAGGAAACATTCAGGAGTGTTTGAAAATCTCAACCTTAATCTCTGTTGGGACTCTCATTTCTTTCCTTCTATATTCAGGGAATTCAATGTACTCATTTTCTAAAACATACACATGAGTAGCTCATTCTGCATGATAAACATTCTTCAACTTAGAGAAGAGAGAAAGCAGGTGATGTTTGATAAGAGCACATTTACTCTCAGAAAGCAACTAGAAACTGGTGAATACAGAACATTCTGAGATTTAGAGACTATCAGCACTGGAAACATTGATAACAGAAGAAATGTCAAGGGGACAACTTATAATGTCAAGGAGACATGTCACTTTCTTTCAAGTGAATAACTTCTTAACCTCCTCTGAGCACAATTACAAACCTTCCTGGAAATGACAGCCTTCTTTCTCAATGACTCAAAAGCTTCTTCTTAAAGACTTTCCCTCACATTGTCTCCTAAGTATAAAAAAATAGCAAAGAAATGTGCAGAATGATAGTCCTGGGTGAGAGTTTGTTTGTATTTAAATTTCTCATCATAAAGTCACATATTAGTGAAGTGTAGGGAAAGTATGGGTGTGAGAAAAGCAACACCAAGTGTTGTTAACCATTGTAAATGAGGAAAGAAGAGGGGAGGGGAAGAGGAGAGACATATGAGTAATTAGTCTCTCCAATGACCATTAAAAAAGACTGATCTGATCCAATCAAGCAAGCATTAAATATTAGTTATATACAAGAAGAACCAGTGCATTGTAGGAGACAGAGAGCTAACCTTGAGGTCCTGAAGATCTGAGTTCAAGTGTTGCCTCTAATAGCTACCAGTTGTGTGACTTCAACCAGTTGGTCAACACCTCCCATTAGACTGTGAGTTTCTTGAGAGCAGGGACTGTTTCCTGCCTTTCTTTGCATCATCAATTCTTAGCATAATTCCTGGCACACAGAAGGAACTTAATAAATGCTTATTGACTTGACAGTGCTACATACAAGACAGTATGCTACTTGCCAGAGGTACAAAAACAAAATAAAAAAAAGACAGTTCATTCATCAACAATCACCAGAAATAATGAAAGTAGAAAAATTTTAAAATACTGGAAAATTACTGAATTACAGTAATAGGTTAGGCTAAAATCTTCCCCCTAGCCACTTTTAAATGTTTGTTTAACAGTTGGGTCCAGTATGATTTCCCTGCTAACAATAAACAAAACTGATGAGCATATGCCATTTGAAATGACCATAGTTCCAATATCTCTTTTTTGCCAGAAGGTGTTGCTATAACATAACTCTGTTTGGGGACAAAGTAGTGTGGAATAAAATGTGGTAAAACTGGATAAAAAATGTAAACCATACTAAGTATATAGAATTTAGACACAAGGATTTCTATTATATGGGGAAAAGAGGGCCTTTACTGTAGTGTGTGTCCACACTATAAATAGTTCAGCAAAATGTAAACATGAAATATTTCCACAGTGATCTTTGCAGTCTTATAAACAGTAGCTCTACTTTTCTTCTCATTAAGTCTCATTTTTAATAAAGGGATTTCTGTGGGTTGAAATTTTAGGGGAAAATAGCAATGTTCTGTGACTTTTTTTTTTAACAGGGTATACAGTATATGGACAAAAAATGGTGATATTTAAAACCTGTAGGGTTTTTTAAGTAGTAAAGTTTCATATGGTGTTGAAAGAAACTCAGTGTGTGCATTAAGGAAGACAAACATAAGAAGGATTAAAGAAACCAGAAAATAGGGATGCTTCCAGTATTGGTAAACCAAATTTAAAATGAATAATCCTATTTTTTTAAAAACCCCAAACACTATTTACAAAGTTCTTGAAAAGTATGTTAACAATAATGTTTTTTCCCCTCAATTAAGATGAGGCTAAACTTGAAGCACATAATTTTACATTTAGTTCAGATCACAATAATATACATGTATATATGCATATTTATGTATATATACACACACATAGCTTGCCAGTGAGATTACACTACAAGAAAGGCAAGGAAATCAGAAATTTTTAATATTTGACTATCCTGTTATTAGCCATGGTCATTTTCAGCAGAGATAACATAATGAATGATAATAATAATAAAACAGTCTTTATATAGTACATTAAGGCTTGTAAAGCATTTTTATAATATCTCATTTTATCTTTGTAAAAACCTTATTAAGGCAGGTGGTATTTTTAATCTCATTTAATAGATGAGGAAAATGAGACAGACACAAGTTAAGTGACATGTCCAGGGTCACACAGCTAAGTGTGTCTGAGGCCAGATTTCAACTCAGGTCTTCCTGATAACAGCCCCAGTGTTCTATCCACTGTGCCACCAAGTGGCCACAAATAACTCCTAATAGGAAAAAATTCAAACAAGAAACCTAGATGATCCCATCATGAGACAGTAAACTCTTTCTGATCAAGAATGTATAAGTACTTCCATTCAAGAAGCAATAGATTCAAGCTGGACCTGGAGGCAAAAAGACCTTAATTAAAATGTGACCATGGGCAAGTCGTTGCTTAACCTTTCTGAGTCTTAGTTTCATCATCTGTTAAAAAAGGGGGGAGGGTAGTTATAGCAGCTATGTCCCAGGGTTGTTAGGATAAAATAAGGTGAATTTGTAAAGTGTTTTTCAAGTCTTGAAGAGCTATAAAGATGGTTGTTGCTTCCACACCACCCGCCCCTTCTCTTTTTTTTTTTTTTTTTTTTGGTCTGGAGCTATGATTACAGTGGTAAAGGGAGCTCCCATTGAGATAACTCCCTCTACTAATGCAGGATTGCCAACTTATTATTGCCTATAGCAATTCCATTTATTTTTGTGTCAGGCTCAGAATCCTTCCTCTTACTCTTGTATATTCTTGAGAAGTTGCTTAATCTCGCGGGCCTCAGTATCTTCATCTGCAAAGTAAGCAGCATGGCTTAGATGATCCTTGACAGTGATTTTTTTATTGCTATTTTTTTTCAGAAATTAAGAAAATGAAAAGCAGCCTCTCCAGTTGTGTGTGTGTGTCCCTGTGACATGTGCATGTTGGCCTGCAGCTCAAGCTCCTCTGTCCCATCACTCAGGTCCCTTCATATTCCTGTACCACCTCACCCTTCCATCCTTAGCTCAAATGATGTCCCTTTACGCATTCAAACATCCAAGAAAACAACTACTTTCTGTTTCCTGAAACATGAAGTATGTTGTCCTGGGGAGTGCTATGGACAGAAGGCTAAACTTGGAGTCACCAGACTTGAGTCTGGATCCTGGCTTTTTCTATCTGGTTATTTACTACCCAATTTTCCTTGGTCAATATCAGCTAGTTAACAAGCATTTATTAGGCACTTACTATGTACCAGGTACTATGCAAAGCACAGGGGATTCAAAGAAGGGCAAAAACAGTTTGTGTCCTAAAAGTACTCACAATCTAATGAAGGAGCCAACATGTAAATAACTAGGTACATACAAGTACATACAGAAGAGACATAAGGAGATAACAGGGGAAAGGCATTAAGCAGTGGGGGGTGGGGGTGGAGAACCTGCTGTGGAAGATGAGACTTCAACTCAAACTTGAGGGAAGCCAGAAATTTTGTCCTTTTTTTTTGGGGGGGGGAAGGGAAGGTAGGGAAATTGGGGTTAAGTGACTTGCCCAAGGTCACACAGCTAGTAAGCATTAAGTGTCTGAGGTCAGATTTGAACTCAGGTCCTCCTGAATTCAGGGCCAGTGCTCTATTCACTGCTACACCTAGCTGCCCTGATGCCAGAAAATTTGAGTGGCAGAGGTGAAAGGACAGAACATTTCAGACATGGGGGGACATCCAGTGAAAAGGTATGGAAATGCAGGCTGGAGTATAGTATTTAAAGAACTGTAAGAACTCTAGCTTTGTTGGATCATAGAATATGTAGAGGGGAGTAAAGTATAAGAAAATGGTAAAGGTCTTATACTTCAAAGGGGCCAGGTTATGAAGACCTTTAAATGCCGAACAGAAGACTTTATATATATATATATATATATATATTTTATTCTGTAGATAATAAGGAATCACTGGAATTCAGTGAGAAGGGTAGTGACATGGTTAGACATATGTGTTAGAAAAAAATCATTTTGACAGCTGAGTGGATTATCACTCTACTTCTTTAGGAATCAAGTTTCTTTTCTGTAATATGAGGGGATTGAAATGAATGGGAAGGTCTTTTCCAGCTTTGGATCTGTGATTTTAAGATCATATTACTCTGTGTTCCTTTGCTCAAGCTATTTCCTACATTTGGGATGATTCTCTTCCCCCCCTCCCCTTTTAGCAGTTGAATTCCTTTCCTACTGGTTCCTTAAATCCTGACTTACATACCACCAGCTCCATGAAATCTTCTCTGATCATCCTTAATTTTGTTCTGTAATTCTCAAAGTTATCGTTCACATAATATTGAGCATTATCTGGGTTGATGGAGATACCAACTATAGTAGATGGTATGCTCTATGATGCTAGGAAGAACCATTTATTTAAACTTAGTATCTCTCACAGATGAGAGTATAGTGCACACTATAGAGCAGGCACTTAATATTTGTTACATTGCTTTATGCTGTATGAAATTGATATATCAAGGCACAACAATATCAAAGCTGATAAAGGGGAGAGGTACACTTAGAATGTAATTAAGATAGAGGACATTTTTTCTTTTTTGGTCTGGACCTATGATTTCATTGATTCTCCCTGGGAGCTCCCTCTACGAATGCAGTATAGCAACTATTCATGCCTGGGGCATGGAGAGGTTGTGATTTACTTAGGGTCATACAGACATAAACTTGAACCCAGAACTTGCTAACTCTAGGAAATTAGTTCTCTGTTAGATATACTATATTACCTCTTTCAGAGAACCCTTTGGGCAAATTCCCCCCCCCCCAAATGATCCACTCTGACTTTTAAAAATTGACCTGATAAATTGGATTATAGTTATTTCATTCCATGCTGTATAGACTTAGCTCAAATATATAGTTTCTTCAAAATATTCCCAATGTTGAAAAACATTAACAGCTATTATCTAATTCAGTGATTTCAACAAATATTTCTTAAAAGTTTACTACTATGCACAAGGCATTCTGTTATATACTGGGAGTTGCAAGATTTGAAAATAAAATGAGTAAGCCATGGTTCTTGCATTCTAGGAACTTCTAACTGGGATAATCCACATACTACAGAGTTAGAAAATATGTTTACTAAGAAGCCAGTGAGCACCCCAGGAACAGAAATCAGGTTTCATAACTTGTAGATCTAGGGGGTCTCTTGAGATTGATTTCTTTTGGGGGGAAAGGATACATGAGGATTATGAGGGGTCAGAGGGGTAAGAGGAAACAAGGCTGCGACTGAAGATCACACCCCCCCCCCCAACAAATAATGAGGAGTAAGAAACTTTTGAAAAGAGTCAGGCAGCATATAAGACACTGAGAAAGAGTAAAGAAAAAAGCAAAATGGGAGATGAGGACACAGTAAACTAGAAATTTTGGCGGTTGTTAAAAGGAAAAGAACATATACACACACAAACATATATATACATATTATATACACACACGCACACACACACATATATACATATACAATATTATGATGGTTTCACTGGAATACACTCAAATTATATGTGATTTCTTTATAACAAGTAGACTTTTATTAGCAAATAACAAACAGAACAAAATGAATTAAAAAAAACTGTTGAAATGTTGTCACATTGTCTAGTCACTTCTACTATTCAACAATAATTGACTTTAACTTAACCTAAGCATTTTGGCACAATTCCCTAACAGTTTTGCTATTCTTTGATTTCTTTCCTTAGAGAAAATTCTTATTTGATGTGCTAAACATCATAAATGCATAAACTGTATGTATTAATCATTGTGACCAACATGAGAGAGTTGGAACAAATTACATCTTTTAATAAACATTGAATTATTATACTATCGAATAATTATACTAGGAACCCCCCCCAGAGCTCTATTCCACTTACAAATGTAAGTGTTTTTCTTTTCTAACAGTCTTTCAATGGCTTTTGGTTTTGATGCTTGTTTAGAGCAAGGAAGTGCAATTGGAAGTCCACAATTTCTCCCGTGGACTGACTAATGAACACACTTTATTTTGAATATTATATAAGTCTACATCCAGTCACAAAGAATCCAGTAGCACATTTCAGCCCTTTTATAAATGGATAAATGTAAAGTAGAGAGCATAAGCTCTCACAAGGGTAACTCTCACACCAATTCAAATACCTGAACGTTTTTGATTTGATCAATAGCAAAATCAGAGACAAAGAAAAGTTTTTGGAAAATAAAGTAACAGTGACTATGTTTGTAGGATAACTATTGGTCTGCACACAAGTCACAGAGAAATAACTGTTTCTGACCCTACTGAACCAAACTTGAGACATTTTTGAACTTCCCTGATCCTCACCTAATTCAATGAAATTTTAAATTCTTTTAAATAAAATATGTTAAATTCTTTAAAATAAAATCTGTTCTCCAGAAGAGGAGAATTAGATATTCCAATCACTAGACTTTAGGCTCATCATAGAGTCCAACAAAAGGTTCTTTTTCCAATGGAGATCTTTTTTAGATGTTAAGCATAGTCATAATAGCTTATGTAACTATGTCACCACATTCTCTGAAATAATCCTAGGAGGTAGGTAGTACAAGCATCATTGTCATAGAATCATAGGATGTCACCAGCTGGAAGAAATCTTAGAGATAATTTAGTCCTACCCTCTTGTTTTATGGAAGGAGAAACTGAGGCCCTGAATGTTAGTACTTAGCTTTGGTCATAAAACAGAGCCAGAATTGAAATCTGGTATTTCTGACTCCATGTGTACTGCTTTCCCCACTATTCTATGGGTTTTACAATTGAGGAAACTGAGGCTCAGAGAAGTTAAATGCACCAAAGAGTATCAGATGTGGGACTTAAACTCAGGTCTTATGACTTAATGTTCAGTGCTCTTGGACATGCTCAGGATTGACTGCTTTAGCTATTAGTAGTTGAAAATGTAATAATATAAGAAATATCTCTTGGAAGAATGTAAATAATGTCCCCCCCACCCTTTCTATATCCCATTAATTGAGACTGACTTGTGGCTATTGACTTGTAAAAGAAGAAAAAAAGTTTGTGTTTCTAAGTATTGTACAATTAATCTCTCTGATTTCTTTTCCTTTGTAGAAATGCTATCTTTTCCTACTTCTGAAACACTAACAGGAAAATAACACAAATCAGGCCTCAGACACTTAACACTTAGTAGCCATGTGACCTTGGGCAAGTCACTTGACCCCAATTGCCCTGCCTTCCCCCTCCAAAAAGAAAAAAAAAGAGCCCATGCTCCAACCTTGTTAGTGCTTCCTATGTGAAAATTAGAATAACTTTTCAGTGTAAAAACTTGACTTGTTCTAACATTTCTTTTGGAAGTTGATTTTCCCTTTGCCTTTGTTTCCACATCTGTCAAGTAAAGGAGTTGGACTATATGGCCTCTGAGTTTCTTTCCAGCTCTAAATCAATGACTTCTGAATTCTATTGCCAAAGCATAAGCTCTCAGAAGAGAAAAACTATCTAACTTGTGTCTTTGCATACCCAGAACACAGCACTCTCCTGGTGCACAGGGTATTAGCTCTTTTCTTTCAGATACTCAAATAGTTTGATAATCCCATTGATTTGAGAGTTCCCTCAAGTAGGTTCTTAATAAGTGATTATTGATTGTTTGATAATTTAGCTCTGACCATAATGCCAACAAAGCATAGGAATGAACAAAAATGGGTCATTTCCCTATCTTTCTCCTTTATTTTTCTTGTATTGAATGTGATACGGGGTGGTACTTCTGTTTGGTGCCTCCTAAATTTACCCATAAGGCTTCGAGGTAGGCCAAATGGAGTTGAACAGAGAGAAATTAAGTTTGCTTTGCAAGGCATCAGGCCAATGTAAACGGCAGTTTGACAATTACTCCAGTGGACTGACTAATGAACACATTTCATTCTGAATACTGTACAAATCTACACCTTGTCACAAGGGAGTCCAGTGGCACATCTCAGCACTCTTATAAATGGGCAAATGTAAAGTTGAGAGCAGAAGCTCCCATAAGGGTAAGTACAACCAACAGACCAGTTCAAATCTCTGGACATTTTTCATTTGATTGACAGCAAAATCCACGACAAAGAAAAGTTTTTGGCATAGAAATGAAATAACAGTGCCTTTGTTTGTAGGACTTCACCCATATAAATACCACATCCTCAAAGGAATACCAAGTCACACTCTACCACCTCCTCCCTTTCACTACCCCTTTCTTCTACCCCCCTCCCCAGTAATATTCAGGGAAAAGCAAAGCCAAGAACAATTGTGTATTTCTTCCAGTCCAGGCAAAGTCACAAGTAGAAAAGGGTCCACCTGCCTTCCAATCATATGATAGATCATTTGACTGTGATTCAATGGCATTAGTTTTTCTCTGTTCCATTTCCCAGCATTTAGGCTTACCACAACTTTGAACAGGGTTAGGATAGTGAAGAAAGTGAGGTATAATGGAAAAGACTGAGAATAAGGAGACCTTAGTTCCAGTTCCTGCATTGCTAAAAGCAAAGGTGAAACTTTATTTTGGACTTTATTTTACCTTTGATGACCTCAGTTTTTGCATCTATAAATTTAGAGGGTTGGACCACTGATCTCTCCAAGCTCTAAAATTCTGTGAATTTTAGGTGCTTCTGATTAGCATGAAGTTTTTACAAAAAGGAGGCATAAAGGTTATCTCTATTGTTAAATTACAGTATTTGGCTCCAAATTTTTGTTGAGATTTTTAAAAATTACTGAATAGTGGAGTAGTAGAAATGAAAATAAAAAATGCAAATCAATAAACTCACAAAGTTGACAAATTTTGTTAGGGAAATGGCTTATTCTATATGGTTTGTTTGCTGAATTCAGCATCAGGGTAGGGCTAACTGTGAATCTGTGTTGCTTTTACCACTGGTTCTCCCAGAAGTCAGTTTGGTGCTTCAGAGGATACAAGGATGAATCCAGTGCTGACCAAATAAGGTATAAAGATGAGAATGTTGTTTCTACAAAATAATATTCTATAAACTGTGACTTCCTCATTGCTTTTGATAAACCATTTTGTTTATTTGTTTCCATGCTAAAACAAAGGACTGAGAATGGAGCTAGAAGTCCAGGACAAATAAGTTTTTCTCAGACTTGAACTGCATAAAAGATACATGTTTTTCCATGTTAAAGACTACATTTTTTTCTTTATCACAAACATCCAGAAGCTCTTAAATCATGGATACGTGTTTAATGGAAAGATAATGAAAAGTACAATTTGCTAATGTATAGGACATGGATTTTCTAGGAATGCTTTGTTGCATAGCCATCAAAATGGCATCAATGAAAAAAATGACTTTTTTTTTCATTATTTGCCTTCCTTCGATTTCACCTTCTAACAGAAGCAATAAGTTTTGTCAGATAGCATTTCCAGAGAAGAAGTGATCCTTTGGGTAGAAGGACAAATAAATCTATTAGATAGATTTATTAGTACATCTTTGGGAAAAATGTTATTTGGCATTACATCTCACTAAACATCTTAATATCTGCTAAATGACCATTGTTTTTTAGTACTAGAAACCCATGAAGGCACGGGGGCAATATGTTGGTGGTTATATATAACTTTGGCAAGCTATGGGAAATGAAATAGTATAATTTCTCAAAAAGAGATTAACAGACATAATTTGAAGATGATGAGTACTGCACAGTCATAATTTAAGAGGTTATTGAATTAACTTTTCAATTAGTTTGTTTTTTGTGTGTGACTGCATATAGCCTTAGCCAGTCCCTTATTATTTATAATTGGAAATGGTTTTGCCTTCATAATTGACTGACGCACAAATACCAGTAAAGTTCCACCTTTAAACTATAGAGATTTCAGAAGCTGGAAGGTACTTTCAGCTGGTCACTTTTTGATATGGGACAGCTAGGAGGCACAGTGCCTAGGAGGGCCAGGCCTGGAGTCAGGAAGACCCGAATTCAATCTAGCCTCAGACATTTACTAACTGAATGACCCTTGGCAAGTCACTGAACTCTTTTTTTGCCTCAGTTTCTTCATCTATAAAAAGAGCTGGAGAGGGAAATGGCAAGCCACTGTGGTATCTTTGCCAAGAAAACCCTCCAAAGGGGTCACAAAATATAGAACATGCCTGACTTGACTAAACAACAGCAGTGGGAAAACGGAGCAAGTATTTTATGAGCAACCTACTATGTGCCAGAACTATGATAAGCATATATATTTACTTTTCTCATTGGAAAATTCATGCTAATGGAGGTGGTGATATATAAAATGAAACCACCACCCTCCACCAGGTGATTTGTAAAGTGTCATCATAGTCCTGAAACCAAGTGGAATGCAGAAGCAGCAGCCCAGGAATGAGTTCCCTGGGCAAGGTAAGGTGCACTGGCTATCCAGTGACCCGAGATGGAGAAAAGGCAGCATCAGAATGGGAAGTCCCGGTTCTTTCCCTGATGCCTTCACCAACTATTCTAGCCCAGTTTGACCTTGCTCATCCATGACCTGGGACAGAACTAAATTATATTTTGTTTTATCCTCTGACATGTTATTATGAATAAATCTTCATTAAAGAATCCAGCCCTTAGCTAGTATATTGAACAAAGAAGATCTTTAAATTCAATTAGACTGCATATTTACTGTATGTTTGTGGTTTTTGTGTTCAGTTGTTTCAGTCATGTCTGACTCTTTGTCACCCCATTCGGGGTTTTCTTGGCAAAGATACTACAGTGGTTTGCCGTTTCCTCCTTCAGTTACTTAACAGGTGAGGAAACTGATGCAAACAGGGTTAAATGACTTGCCCAGGGTCACACAGTTATTATGTGTCTAAGGCCAAATTTTAACTAAGGTCTTCCTGACTCCAGGCCTAGAGCTCTATCCACTGTACATGTCCTTTGAGAGACAGTGTGCATAGGGGAAGGCATTTGCCTTGGGGTCAAGATGATATAAGTTTAATTCTCTTCTCAGTCACTTATGACCTGAGTGACCCTCGGTAAGTCATTTAACCACTCTGATCCTTGGCTTCCTTATTTGTGATGCATTTATTTCATCACTTTGATGAATTTAGAAGGGCTATGTGAAGGTTGATTTCATTAAAATTGTAGCTATGCCAAATACAGACCATTTCAAATTATTCAGCAGCTTTTTATTAAGTTTGAGGATTATTCTGGACACTGCTTCTTCTCTTTCTCTCCATCTCTCTGCCTGCCCTTTTCAATGCCTATTAATACTTCTAACAGAGGTTGAACAAAAGAGGTGAAACTCAGCTCAATGTATCTTGATTTCTTTTTTTTAAAAGATTAGGTACCAAGATATGGAGGAGGATTTAATGTAATAGATAAAATTATTTTGGAGAGTTAGCTGGATATTTAAATTACCAGGACCTTTTTATCTCTATTTTCTTCGATAGGAGTATATGCTTGATTGTATAGTTGATTTGCTGTTGGATTTTGGTTCATGAGAGGAAGAATTTTTTCCCCTATCATATAGAATTAGTTAATAACAAAGATTAAAGGGCCAGTACTTAAAGAATAGAATTGACATAATTAACCTTAATATTAATAGAGCTAATAGACCTAAATCAATAGAACATCTTTCTATTTATGAGCTAATTCACTTAAATCTATGGGTCATATATCCTTAGAATAGCTATTGAATGTCTTTTTATGTGAGGATTAAGGAATGCAGATTGTGGACAAGGGAAAGGGCTAGATGCATTTTTTTTTTGTAAATAATATTTTATTTTTTCCAATTACATGTAAAGATGGTTTTCAACATTCATTTTTATAAGATTCTGAGTTCTAAATCAGTCTCCTTTCCATCCTTCCCTCCCCTCTTCCCCAAATGGTAAGTAATCTGATAGAGATTATGCATGTGCAATCATGGAAACACATTTCCACTTTAGTCGCTTTGCAAAAGAAACAGAATAAAAGGGAAAAGCCACACACACAAAAACAAAAAAGTGAAAATAATATGCTGTGATCTACATTCCATTCAGACTCCATAGCTCTTTCTCTGGAGGTGGATAGCATTTTCCATCATGGGTCTTTTGGAATTATCTGGAATCATTGTATCGTTGACAAGAGCTAAATCAATCATAATTGATAATCCTCTAATGTTACTGTTACTGTTACTGTGTGTAATGTTCTCCTGGTTCTGTTCACTTCACTCAGCATCAATTCATGTAAGTCTTTCCAGGTTTTTCTGAAATGGTTGGATGCATTTTTTTTGCTTTTTTTTGGGAGGGCAAATGGGGTTAAGTGACTTGCCCAAGGTCACATGGCTAGTTTTCTTGTTAAGTGTCTGAGGTCAGATTTGAACTCAGGTCTTCCTGACTCCAGGGCTGGTGCTCTATTCACTGTGCCACCTAGCTGCCCTGGATGCCTTTTAAATTAAGTACAAGAGAGCCTCCAGAAGGTTGTCAAGTCCCTGAAGATATGCATCAGACTAACAAAATGGGTTTTTTTTAAGAGCACTATGATAATCTCTCTCTCTCTCTCTTTTTTTTTTTTTTTTTTTTTGGGGGGGGGGAGGGCAGGGCAGTTGGGGTTAAGTGACTTGCCCAAGGTCACATGGCTAGTAAGTGTTAAGTGTCTGAGGCTGGATTTGAACTCAGGTCCTCCTGACTCCAGGGTCGGTGCTCTATTCACTGTGCCACCTAGCCATCCTAATCTCTCTCTTTTTTTAAGCTCCATAGAATGATAGCATTTTGTGGGTCTTGTCTGATGCACATACTAATAAGGAAAGATGCTTATTATTTTTTAAGGACCTTGATAAAGCAAAGGGTTTTCTATTTTTCTCTCTGATGCCTATGAACTAGGCAACTTCTAAAGGGAGTCGAGGTCTAGGGTATGGGTGTAATGGAGTACAGTAGAACTGAAATCACTCCTAGCCTTTTTTAGAAATTATTCTGGAACCAAGACTGTTAAAATGAATATGCTTGGGGTCTTCAGTGAATTTCTGATGTGCTTGTGGCTAGGGAAGCCCTGGGCAGAACCTAGCTTGCTTTGAGTGTGATTAATTTGGGCCAATCAGAAACCTAGGAAGATGTCCTGGAGTGTGACATAGTAGGCTAAGAATTTCCCACTACTTTGTAGGGCTAGTTAATGGAAACAACATTCCTGAAGGCTATAGCTTCTCCAATGTGAATTTCAGGAGCCCTTTGTCGATGCTCGATTGTTATTGCCCCATATACAGAGGTGAATAAAAGGGGGACTTTTGTTATTAGCCTAGCTCTGGAGAGTAATTGTTCTAGGGCTGGGTCAGTTTTGCGACAAAAACTGTAAAACTCTCAACAAAATATGGTAGCAACACCGGCACACCAAGGAGTCATTTGAACCGCCTGCATGCAACTCTATCCACAAAGCATGAAAAATAATACAGAATTAGATGTGTTCTTATAAACCAGGAGGTTTTTTTAAAAAAAAATATTGGAACAAATAGTGTCCCAAATTGGTGCCATAATTAAGGTATGCAGAGCTTGGCTCCAAAGATCCCTTATGTCTGTTTTAAGGGAAGCTGTTAGTGAGTAGATAATTGTATATAGTAGCTGCAGAGCCATTAGACGAGCTTAATCTATATAGAAAGCTTTGGATATTAGGCACTTCTGGGACACTGCTTCTACTGTGATGTTTCATCTGCAGATATTATCCCAAATGGGTACTTTTTCTCTTCTATTTTTTTTAAACTATAGAGTTTGCATTTGGGCACAGTTGTGTAAAAAGATGAATAGGCACCCAAAGATACTTTGATATCAATGAAATATATTGGATGAAGTGAGAAAAACAATTAAGGTTTCAAAGATAAGGGTCCCTGAGTCTGTAGAGTGCATATGGGTATTGAGATGAATTTCAAGGGAAATTCCAGATTTCAGCAGCAGCCCAAATTCAACATGTGCCTGGGAGGTGTGTGGTTTCTGAAGGTTCAGAGAAAAAAAAAACTATCCAGGTCATATTGGGCAGTCATTTTCTAGTCTCAACAGCCTCTGTGCTAAAATCAGCAACTTCTAGGATCACAATAAGCTATAAAGTTTAAGCAACTAGAAGGAGGAAAACCAAAGAAATCTGGCAGTGACAGAGTTAAAGAAACAGAGCAACCGTTATGCCCAACCAGTTTGAGTAATTCAGGATTATTTTTCTTAGTGTCTACTCGTGTTCATGATGTTTTTTTTCCCCCTTTTAACTTTTACAATCTAATCTCTTGCATAACGGGCACAAAAAAGCCTTGGTTAGTCACCTCCTCCCTGCTTGTTGCAATATTTCTAAAGCCCTTTCTTTTTAATACACTGTGAGACGGGCTTAGTAAAACAAAGGACATTATAATTTATTGTTTTAAGATCATTGATTCAATAAATTAACAATAATTTCCATGAAGCGTAGGGGCCCTAGTACATAAAAGTTTATTTATCCCCACTTTAACTAGCATTGATTAGAGTAGTCAAATTTTCCCAGTGCTATATAATCATTCTTTATAGGTGGAATGCCCTCTGCCATGCAGCAGACAGTAAAATAAACATCCAGCTCGAAGTGACAATGGGTCTTTTAAAAACCAGAAACATTAGAATTTTTTTTTTTTCAGAAAGAAAAGAATAGTTTGGATAGCACTTTTAATCCAAACTGCGGGCCCTGTCCTCTGATATATTGCAAGGACACCGTTTTAAGGGCTATTGTAATTGGTAGGAAATGCATAGAGCACAAAAGTGAAATTTCTAGCCCGTAGCTCAAAGAAAGGGTTTTTGTTTTTTTGTTTTGTTTCTTTAAGGCTAGAAGTATCTGTCTACATTGCCTTTAAGAACTACTTGGAGATTTTTTTTTTTCTGGGCACTTCCCTTCTCTCCCTCCCCCAAGCCCCCTTGTCTTTGTTCTTTGAGTGGTGACTAAACCCGTTCAAGGTAACTTGCTGAAGGCATTCATTGTCAAACTGGTAATAACTTGAACAAACAGGCACTGCTTTTTACTCCACGGCTGGCCACGGAGCAGATTAGTTTGAAGTAACAGCACGAAGAGAAGGGAACAATTGGCAGTCTAGCTCATTAGGCCCTGTAGACCTGCACGTGGCTATGCTACCCTTTGGGATCAATTCATTTTTATATAATACAACTATGATAGGGTCATCTTTCTTTTTCACAGATTCACCCATCCTTTTTTGTGTTCTTTGACATTATGTATATTGAGCCATAGTGTTACTTTTTTTTTCCTCCCATCGTGGTATTTTTTTTTTTTTGGTTTTGTTTTCTGTTCAACAGGAAAACTCTATGCTGAAATGTGACTTGGAAGTGGGAGTTTGCAAGAATTAAAAAAAAAAAAAAACAAAACCAAAACCAAAAACCAGATCAGTAACTCGGCTGACTTTAAATGATTGTTTGTGCACAATTGTTTCTCAGAATGCAACTCAGGAATTTGAAATTGTCAGATTAACTGCTGTATTTACTGGTCTGTTTGATTAGGTGAGCATAGTTTTATATTCCCTCTTGGAGACCTAAATAGCAACTATTTCCTACCAAAACAGCATTGAAAACAAAGGCCCCATTCACAAGGCAGTGGGCAATGCTCTATGGCCCTTTGTATCTCAGAACAACATAGTTACTAAGTTCCTCTAAGAGAAAAAGGTGCAACTAATTTTTTTTTCAATGTACATGTAATAGGCAGAGAAGGAATCTTATTGCTTACCAAACAAATATATTCCATCATAAATGAATAAGGATCTTTGTACTGTTGGCCTCCTTTCAACACGATGGCTCAAAGATCATTGTGGTCAGTTTGGGAAAACATCTAACAACAAAGTAATATAGGCATGAATAATCTGGCCTCATCATTTTAACTGCTCATAAATATTTCCAGGATTTATTAAAGTGGCAGAATTCAGTCTGTGTAGACAACCAGCCTGGACAATTCAAGCCCCTATGTATATATTAGTAATATATATACTGTCAGTAATATACTTCGGGTCTCAAAGTAAATCTCTTCTCACTTGCAACATGGACTTTACGAGCTTGAATTTCCCAGGTTAGTTGTCTATGCGGCTTCAATTTACCAGAGTTGGCAGAATGACCTAAAAGCAAACTTGATTGTGTGAATGTTCACTCAGGCAGAGCTTTGACATAATCACATTACTACAGGATTTTTAAAAATTGAAATACTTGATTTTTTTCCCCTTTGTAGTATTTGAGAGAAGGTAACCTTGAGGCTGAGTAAAGGAAAAGGTGGATCTCTGACTGTGGCTCTCTACTGTGTGTGTGTGTGTGTGTGTGTGTGTGTGTGTATGTGTGAATGTGTGAATGGGGCAGGCATAGAGCATGTCAATAATAGGGTGGGTATTAGGCATTTGAAGCAATGTTGAATATGCTTTAAAATTCAGTGAAAACTTTGCTTTTTTTTTTCTTTTGGTCTCAATTGAATGAACAAGCCACCATTCTGGCAATATTGCTTCTGGATAAATCAACCAAAGGAAGGGAATATCTGGATGCACCAAGTGTTGAAATATCTACTACATGCTGGAAAAGCACGTTTTTTGGACCTATCTTGTATGTAATTCAAGAGTGGATTATTTAACTTCTTGACTTCAAAATGAACACTTTGGCTAACCTATTAGGTTGGCATTGCAGCTCCACACATTTCCCAAGGTTCCCGTCTAAGTTCCAGGGTTGGATCATTAATTCAATGTAGAAGGGCTAAATCTTCTAGTGAGACTGCCTGAGTTTTCACCTCAGTCAGGTGGCACACCACCTCTCTCTCACCAAGGATTAAGTAAAATGAATGGCACAATATTCTCAACACATTAGCCACAAATGGATCACTGCAATCTGGGACCTTTCTGAGGGTGGGATTACTTGGAAAAGAGTTGGGGCAAAATTTCCAGGAATTCCACAGACCCCCTTTAACAAAGTGAATGAAGGTAATGTGAAAAGGGGGAATGAGCCAATCTTTTTTGCTTGATGTTTGTATTATTGTTTGTAATAAAAATAACCTTGCCCAACAAATGTCTTTTTGTCCTATTACCTGAATAAACTAAGCTGTTCAATGTGGTAACTTGTTGAATAGAAATATTTTTTTTTGTTTTTAGTCCATGAAAGTGGCTTCTTTATTCCTTTAAAATATTCTTTCAGGATAAAGGAACCATGTATTTGCCAACTACCAGAAACTGATCCCATCTCTTAAGGTCTGTGTTTCTTGTCATGTGGGCTTCTCCATTTCATAGTAGACTAAAAAACCTTCCACATCCCATTAAGAAAAAAGAAGTCCTGGTATAAGAAAAACATCATCCTTTACAATTCTTCCCCTAGGATTGATAATCTTGGTTGGCCCAATTATTTAGAGAGTGCCTTTAAAAATATTTACACATTTTTACTAAAAGAGAGATTTCAGGAAATTACCATGGTCTTAATAAAGGACTCCAGATGTGGGGGCAATTGTAATAGAGAAGAGATTTTTCCCAATTCAGAAATTGTGTATATGCAAAAAGATGGCCACCAAAGTTGATGTTATATTTGTGTGTATAGGTGGTTCATGGATTACCACTAGATGATTGGCAGGAGGGCACACACAACACATTTTCACAATTGTGCCAACGATCTCTCTGTCTCAGTAGAATGAATAATTTGGTGAACTAGAGAGGTGGCTGTAATTGGAGTATTTATATTATGAAATCATTCACAGCATATCATAATTAAGTGAACATATATTATTTCAACAGTAGTTTCTCTTGAGATATACATACACACATATATATCTACGTCTATACACACATTAATTTAATATAGACTCTTGGTTCTATATGCAGTGTGTGCTGTGATTTCATTTGCAATGCCACTCAGGGTGGAAAAAAATGCAACACTTATTTAAGCAAACAGGCTTCTTTTCACAGTGGACAGAGAATACTGTTAAACAGAGGAAGCACAATATCCCTTTTCATAGCAAGAGATCAAATGTCTGCAGAAGAGTTTAATTTATACCTCTCCGTGTGCCAGCGCTGAATCTGAGACATTGCAGCATTTCAGTACTCTCAATCAGGTCATAGTTTCCAGCATGAATGACTTCATCCCTTTTAAAATAGAACAAATAGAATAAATGGAATTCCACATCATGCAAGGGGTAGGGATTAGAGGAAATTAAAGGGCATATTGAAAATGGTG
Organism: Petaurus breviceps papuanus; assembly: GCF_028583685.1. Classification (NCBI taxonomy): domain Eukaryota; kingdom Metazoa; phylum Chordata; class Mammalia; order Diprotodontia; family Petauridae; genus Petaurus; species Petaurus breviceps. The sequence continues at coordinate 3,649,268 of NW_027186523.1, read as the reverse complement.
CTCAGCACACTAAATAATTGTGACATCGAGCTGAGAAAATAAACTTTGTACTGCCACCTCTACTTCATAGTTAGCCAGTGAAGCTTCAGATCTGTTCCAGCTTTCTAGGACAGTAGAAAGGGAAGATGGCACTGGCATTAATACAAATATACATATATATATACATATATATATATACACACACATACACACATATGCATGTGTACACATTTGTAAAGGCAATCTCTTAAGTCAATTACCAATGTATATGTGTGTGTGTGTGTGTGTGTGTATGGGAGTAAGAACACTCTTGTCTCTATATACTTATGTTTAACTGCTATGGGGGGTAATACAGCAAATAAATGCGAATACCCTCATATACATATATTTATGTATACTTTTGTTTTTGTCCAGAACCATGTTTTCATCACTACAGAGAACCCCCAGGAAAGAAACTTCTACCAATGATGTTTGGCAACTATTCTACAACTTAGAGCCTTGCGAAGTAGCCTGGGGCACTAAAAAGTTAAGTTACTCATTCAGGGTCACAGACTCAGTATGTGCTAGAAATTAGGTTAGAAACCAGGTCTTGAATCCAAGGATATTTATCCATTCAAGACATTATGCAGCCTCTTAAACATATATATATATATATATATATACATATATATATATATATAATATTTTGTATAGAGAATGGGTTTACTAATTGCATAGATAATACATGTACATATATATTGCGTAGTTATATAATCTTCATTATATAATAATGTGACATGTCATATTTACATACACACATATGTCAAACAGCACCAGAAATATGACTTGGATTCATTGCAGTAACCAAATAGATCTGTGATTTGAGTCTTATATGATCTGATTTATTGCTTTTTAGACCTTTTTCTAAAAAACATTTTTTACCGCCGGACATTATTATGTATACTTGTAATCCTAACTACCGGAGACACTGAGGCTAGTGGGACTTTTGAGTTTGGAAATTCTGAGCTGCATTAGGCTATGCTGATAAGGTGTTCAAACTGAATTAGTATTATTAGGGTGAGTCACAAAAGTAGGAAGCCACCAGGTTGCCTAAGGAGGGCCAGACTGGCCCAGGTTAGAAACAGACCAAGTAAAAGCTCTCAATTAATGACTTTAGGTCCATGAATAGTTTTTGCATTTCCATCCCGTGCAAGATAATGAAATTTAGTCAAAACAATAGCAACATACAGCAACAAAAAATTTTTGACAACTTAAAAAAAAAACCAACACTTAGATATCCTCTTATATTTCTTCCTCTCTTCCTCCTCCTCTCAGGGAGCTATCTCATGGACTAAATACATTTTTAAAATAAAAAGAAAAATATCTGAAAATGTATACAATGGTATATCCTTGTAGACCCTACAGCCTGTAAATGGGTGGGAGGAGGTGTCTTCTTATAGTTCATCTGTGGGGTCAAGGTTTATGTTTTGTAGTTTAGTAATATTTCTTTTCAATGGTTTTGTGATTGTTATTCTTTTCATTTACACTATTGCCTTGGTTCATATTGTTATCTTCTTTGTCTTTATTGACAAGAAGGCATTGAATTACAATAACCATGAAAGTGGACAGATTTCAATTTGGGGTTGGGTGTAGTTGGCAAAGTTGGAGAGAATCCTATTCAGCTTCTGCTAGCTAGAATTTCTATTAAAGAAATATGACAGGATTTTTCACAAATAATTTAAAAAACTAAGTACTTATCACTCACTTTACTGTACTTGTTAATTTCATTAATTTAAGTACTCCTTCTAATGGTGCATGTCACAAGCCACCAATGCCTTCTTATCCTGTGAGAATTTAGACCATATCCTCTCCCAAATCTACCTAACATAATGAGCAGCTTCCTCTCAATCTTTTTATGATTACATGGATAACAAAGGAGCACATGAGCTGTTCATCAGTTGTAATTGTTGGGATAAAAATTATCCAACCTCCAATAAGAGAAATTGAAGCAGAGCTCTGAGCCAATGGCACTTTCTTAAAGGGCTCATGGTCCCCTCCAATGAAGTGGACCTCAGATCTTCCTCTTCACGATGTGAGATGCCTCCTCCTTCCAGGGCTCTATTTTATAGGGTCCAATGTATAAACATTCAGAGCATTTATAAGATACAGAATAATTCAACTGGTTGACATATGACATATAGGCTAAAATAAGCAAAACAATATATCAGCAGGGCCACAAGTTGGGCAAAACAAGGGATATCTTCACTGACTAGGTGGTCATAATATGGTCACAAGATGAGCACCTGATCATGTTAGGCAAGAGAGAATGGTCCAGAGGTACAAAAGTAATTTGGTGGGATTTTCCATGTAGTTGAGTCTCCTCTGCCACTTTGGACTTCATAACCAAGACAAGGAAAAGCAAGGATGGAGGGCCTCCAGCCGGCGTCCCATGATTACTCAAGTGATCTTATACTATCTGCAGCTCATAGCTTTGGGACCAAATATACAGAGCTTATAATTATATCAAATTGATTGATACTGATTGGAAGAGAGTAGGGGGTCTTCAATGAATCAACTTCCTCATAATTTGTTCTCACTATATAACTGCCCATTTGCTCTTTTTTTTTTTTTTTGACAATAAACTTCAAAAATTTCCTTTATTCATTCCTTTTTTCTTCATCTAAAAAAACCAAGATTTTTCATCATTTATATACTACAGCCTAAAATTTGGAGTAGAAGATCCCGATTTCAAATTTTGGCTCTGCCACTTACAGACTTGTGCACAAGTCAATCTGGGTTTCAAATATGCTTATCTGCAAAATGATGAGACTGGACAAGATAACCTCATGGTTCCATCCTATGATCCTATGACCAATGTGGTCATAGTGGTATCCCTTGAAATGATATTTTTTTGGTTATCCTTGGATGAGTGATGATAAAATAAACTCTGACTACTCCTTAATTTTCCTCTACAAGGAGAACCATCATTCTATTTAGTTGTGACTACCTTGGGTCCTCTCATTTCATTTATAGTAATCATGTCAAAATTGAGAAGATTAAGTTCCTCTAGTAACATTTTCAACTAGTTGTTGTTCACTGGACAAGAATTTCACATTCAGAGTGTTGTTCAGTCTTTTTTCAATTGTGTCCTACTCTTTGTAACTTTATTTGAGGTCTTCTTGGCAAAGATACTGGAGTGGTTTATCATTTTCTTCTCTAGCTCATTTTATGGATTAGGAAATTGAGGCCAACAGCATTAAGTGACTTGCCCAAGGTCACAGAGCTAGTAAGTATCTGAGGCTGGATTTGAATTCAGGAAGATGAGTCTTTCTGGCTCCAGGCCTGGCACCCTATCCGCTATGCCACCTGGTCACCCACATTTAGAATACCAACAGCTAAATTTGTTTATAGATGTTCTAAAATCTATGTTATTCTTAGCCTCCTCTGTCCCCTTTTCTACTACTGTGCCAACATCACTTCAGAAGAAGGAAAACATGTAAGACTGAGGGCCATTTTGTATTCTCTTGGTCTATCATGGCCAAGTAATTCATCAACAAGTTGCCAGCTAGCTACTTGTGATTAACCTTTCTTAATTTAGGAAGACTGGGTCTTGGAAACTAGGTATAGTCTGTTAGGAACAAAGCTAATAGTATATTTTAATTAGCTTGTCCAAAAGTTTATTTAGAAAATGTAAAAATATTATGGTAGGAGCAAAAAAGGAAGGGAGGACCTGTTATTCATAATTTAGATGCTGACTTACTTTCATTTTATTGCTGCAATTTTCTATACAAAATAAAACAATGTTTTTTTTCAACCAAATGAATACACACCAAACTCTAATAAACTGGTATATTACATATAAGCTTTCTGTTGATGAGGGATGAAAATACAATATTTTTATTCTGTTTTGTTCTCTTTGCAATCATGTTTGTGGTATTTGATGGCTGTGTAAGTGAGATTTGCATTCATTTTTAAAAGAGCCTAAGTGCCCAATGTACAGAACCTCCTTTTGGGAAGATTACTATAGGAAAAAAGCATGGGTCTCTATCAGAAAGAGAGAGCACAAATCCATTGCAGGTGAGCTAGTGGAACTTAATCACATAATATATATTATAATATATCCCTAGAAATTCATGTTCGCTTTGAATCTGCCTACCAGTTAGGCTACCAGGAGATAGAAATGACTTACATTGGATTCTAACCCATAGAGCTGAGTTCATCTACTATTTCTCCTCACAAGTAATCAAAAACAAAGGGAGACAGCAGTAATTCAAAAGACTTCACTATCATGAAATCATACAAGTGGGAGTTTGTAAGCTTATCACCCCAATAAGATTTCAGCCTAGTTTCAAATGTTGTCGTAAAAGTTATTTACATTGTCAGGACTTCTTTTAAAATCCTAATCTGGCTTACAGGAACAAACTAAATTCCCATTTATAGTGCAATCTTTGTCTACATCAAAGATTGATCCAACAAAAGAGAATGATTTCCTTTTGTGATGCGACACTCAACTATTCTGGGTATATTTTTTAGGTCATTATATCCCTCAACGAATAACTAACTCCTCAGCAATGCAAAGTTATAAGACAACTCCAAAGGACTCATGATGGACAAGACTATCCACATTCAGAGAAAGAACTATGGAGTCTGAATGCAGATTGAAGCAAACTACTTACTTTCTCTCTTTTTCATATTGTTTTGTTTTGTTTCTCCTTTCTCGTTATTCATCTCATTGGTTATTACTCTTCTTTGCAACTTGACTACAGTTTAATGTGAAGGTATATGTAGAAACTATATCAGATTGCATGCTGTCATGGGGGAAGAGGGGGAAAAATTTGGAATTAGAAAACTTGTGTAACTGAATGTTGTAAACTAATAGCAAATAAATTTTCAAAAAAAGTTAAAAAAAGGATAACTAACCCAAACCAAATACTTCTGGTAATCACCAGCAATGAATGCCTGACAAAGCAAGGCTAATAGGTTCAGTGACTTTTGCTGGAGTCCTCCTGTAAATGCAATACTGGATCAATAGTAATACTTGCTCTTCTGTAGCACCTTCTCTGAATATTGGAGAAATAAGGATTATACAAACAGATGGGGGGAAAGATCCAGTTTGGGTCTTTGAAAAACTGACTTGACCTGACCAAAGTCAATATACTTGGTCAATATTCAAGCTGGAAGGAGGAAATTCAGATTGTCTATCTAGCTATCCCTGGCATTATTTTTAGAATCTGTAACCTTGGGTTTAGTAGAAAGTATGATGGCGTGGTAGCCTTAAGGACATAGAAATAAAAGACAACACACTTTAGAGTGTAAAACAAACAATGCAATTTCCTCTTTGTAAGTGTTTCTTAGAATATGGGGGATGAGACTGAGAACTGTGTGTATCTTATATGGCAGAGGCAGTGAAGTAGTATGTTGGGTAGAACCCTGGACTTGTATTAGGAAGACTTCAGTTCAATACAGCCTCAGATGGTTATTGGCTATGTCAACTCTAGGCAAGTCACTTAAAGTCTGTGTCAGCTTTTTCAGCTGTAAAATGTGGATAATAATAACAACATCTTTTTCCTTCTCACAGTTGTTTTGTGGATTACATGTGACCGTGATGTGCTTAGCACAGAGCCTGACACATATTAGGTACTTAATAAATGCTTGTTTCCCTCCTTTCTCTGCACAAGGGAAGGTTTACTAGAAAGAGATAATTTTACATAGTGACAAAACAATCCCCATCTCTGGAATTTTTTTTATTACAAATGTTAACTTTTTAAAGTAAAGAAATGTGACAGGAAGAGGAGATAGTGGCAAATTTTCATCATGAAATGATTAAATATATTTACATGATAACAGGGGACAATGTCTGACACATGATAGGAATTTAACAAATACTCATTGATTTGACTTACCAGGGACTGGAGCTGAGATTTCACTGGCATATATAATTCTCTGGTGAAGAAGCTCCCTTTACCAATTTAGATCAACACCTTCTTTGCAACTTAAGACTTGCCTAGAGTACTAAGAGAGTGACCAGTCCAGCACCATCAGCCAGTATATGTAGGAGGCAGGACTAGAACTCAGATCTTTCTGAATTAAAGACTAGCTCTATCCTCTATATCAAATTGTCACATATAATCATTCCCACATTAAAAAACACACACAACAACAACAACACTTAACACTGGCCTAAGGTCTAGAAAAAATTAAAACATGATTATTATGAGGCATATTTTCAATTAACACATTTATTGATCAACTATGTTCAATGTTACATTATCACTAGTTAGAATGTGTATAGCTTATGACTTTTTCTGTGAGAATTTTTAATACATTCCAGTTTTGGAGGCAGAGGAATAATTGTATGATTTACAGATGTACTATTTTCCTTAATTCCCCCACCCCAATATTTTTTATTAATGCCTTCTGTTCTCACCAACAAAGTCCTTGGCACTGTCAAATGGTTCAACATTAGACACTGATATCATTTTATTAATGGAAATGACATTAAAAAAGATTCATTACCATCTGCTTTGCTGCTATACCCTAAAGACCATAGGGCCTTTCTATCCAATTTACAGCTGAAATCTCCTGCATATGTTCTCTCCCTGTTAGAATGTGAGCTCCTTGAGAACAGGGACTGACTTATTTTTCTATTTGCATCCCCAGCTCTTAGAGAAGTAATATAGTTTTTAAATATGGTCAATCCTTAATAAATGCTTTCTCATTTATTCATCCATGACAGTCATTTCTATATATGCCACACACCACCCCTCTGCATAAGAAAAAAAACAAAAACAAAAAGGTGCAGTTTCTATATCAAACAGTATATATATATATATTTTTATATATATATATATATATATATAATATTCTAAATGCATAATCCCCCATCTATTTATCCTGAGAGGATGAAGGCATAGCAAGGGTATGATGGAAAATATTTAACAAACACCTTTCCAAAAAGCATGACATACTTTTAAGTTTCATTTGAATTATTAACTTTTTTCTATCAATTTATAAACAATGTATGAATGACACACTTTTACATTTGACCTGTATTAATATTTTCTCTATGGCTTTCTTAAGTCTAAAAAAATCAACAAAGTTATAAATCAAACTTTGATTTATAGCATTTGCCAATTTCTGAGGTATAAATATTTGCAATGGAAATGTAACTGTTGCCTCTTAGTGAGCCTGGGACCTGGCTCTGGTAGGCCCCTGGCACTGTGTTATATTATCTGTTTTCTGGGACCAAGACTGGTCATTAGAATTGCTGGAAATATGACTTCCTTTCAGCAAGCAGCCATTTTGTTCATTGTAGCAGTCATCATGTATTTTGATTTCCGCTTCTGCTTACTTCCCTCTGCACGTGTTTCTATCTTCCAATGTTTCTCTGAATTCTTTATATTTGCACCCCAGTATTCTATCTTTTTAGTATAATGCAGTTTCTTCAATCATTCACCAATCAATGGTTTGTTTCTATTCTTTTCTCTGATAATAAAGACTACTTTGATACATGAGGGGACTTTTGATCTGTCTTTGACCTCCTTGAGGGCTAGGTCATTGGGTCAAAGTCTATTAACTTTTATCTAAAGTACGATAAGTACAAATGTTGAATCAGAAATAGCATTTCTTCAATACTTCGAAAAATTTATGATTTCATGATAGGTTCAAACCAAAATTGGTGTGGGTATTCTCTCCACTAATACAGATCACAATTATTCTAAATCAACGTGGCAGCTAGGTGATACAGTGGGTAGTGTCCTAGACTTGGAGACAGGATACTCTGAGTTCACATTAGGCAGTTTGCTTAACTGCTATCCTTGTTTGCCTCATCTGTACAATGGGGCAATAATAGCATCTTTCTACCTCCCAGGGTTGTTGTAAGGATCAAATGACTTTTCAAAGTACTTTTCAAACCTAAAAATGCTTTAGAAATTCTAGTTGTTTTTAATTAGCCAGTTTTTCTTAATGGACTGTCTTTATGTGCTGCTGTATATAAAAAAGGATGGGTGGAGGGGACCATCTTTGGTGGCAAACCTTCTGGTGATCTGCCTCTTATAATTTACCAAGGCAACAGTACACAAAGGAAGTTAATGAGGGCCTTATCTAGGACTGTTAAGAGTATGGAAATTAAAGGATAGATTTGATATACATTGTAGAAATAAGCTGGATAGAGGTTAGTGACAGGATGTGAGGAGAGGAGTCAAAGGTGGTTACCAGGTTTTGAACTAGGTAGCTATTGGTCAAAAGGTAGTGCTATTAACCAAAAGGAGGAAGTCAAGAGGAGGGCAAGGGGAATATAATGATTTATGCTTTAGATTTATTGAGTTTGAGATACTGAAGGGATATCCATGGGCAGTTGGAAAGGAAGGACTTTAATTAGGGTCTCTTAGTGTAGTAATTAGAAAAAGGGGTCTCTAAGTTCAAAGAATTTTTTGAAATGAAGAAAACACTTGATTAGGTCATTCATTTGACTGTGAAAGTGTCTTCAAATGAATAATTATGTAGCAAGCTAGGTGTGGCAACTCAACGAGGATTGAAGAAAATCACGAATAGGACTTAAGTCTGAAGGAGGTTTATTAAGTGTCTGCATGCATGTATTCTATAGCAAGTAAAATTTAATTCATTTACATATTTCAGAGGGAAGAAAAATAGCACTGGAAGTTACAAAATTCCAAAAGTTAAAACCATATCCCTATACACATAATGAAAAAGGAGTATAGAATTGTACATACTGGCTCTAGAGAACTGATTGTTAAATTTTCAGTGTGAGCATTTGCACTTCAGGAATCAGCAAACATTATATATCAGGGCTTAATTTGTTGTTTATTTATTATCTAGACTTAAGAAAGTCAAAAGAAAATGTTAATACAGGTCAAATGTTAAAAAGTGTGCTCACTTGTTTTTTTGGAAAGCCTGTTGGTAAACATTTAACAACACAGTCTTTGCTCCATTCTGCTATAATCTAAGTCAAGAAATTTATCCTCAATCTATGAGAACCAAGTGGGTCCATCCCTAAGTGAGAATGATGGATAACAGAAGAAGGCCTACATTGGTGGAAAGGATCTTCCCATTACAATGTAGGCTTTATTTTGAATATGTCAACATTCTGTGGGTACTAATGTAGCAATAAGCCTGTTCTCTTGTTATCCCTCATTCTCACTTTGGGAAGAGCCCCATCCCTTTTCCAGTCAAACATTTCCTAGAGCAGAGGTGTTAAATACACAGTTTGCTGGCCACATGCAAACCACAGGAAGTGGATTAAAATGTAATTGGGAAATATTTAACAAAATAAAAAAAAATACTATGGAACATGAAAAACATGACATTTCCAAACTAAGTCAATAGGAGCCTATAAACATCCTTCCATGTGAATTAATTGCCCGTGTTTCTATCTGAGTTTGATAACTAAATGGTATCCAGGTGATATCTTTTCTACCACTGTAATTTACATGTTATTTCTCACTGGTAGCATTCTAGAGACGACTTTTGTTTGACTACATCCAGTTTGAGAATAGTACAGAACGTGATAAAAGAGATAAACCTAAAAATCCACAAGGAAAAAATGAAACAATTAGGTGAAGAATGTTTACTAGATATCAATCAACAAACATTTATTAAGCTTCTATTCTATGCCAAGCACTGGAATAAAAAGATAAAAATGAAATAGTTTCTGTCCTCAATGATACTACATTTATCAAGTGATACATTCATGTACACACATGCAATCACATGATATATGTACATACATACATACATACATACACATATACAGGATATTATAAAAATCTTAGTGCAGTTTTAAACTTTTAAAGCTTATGACTGCACTATGACTTTTGGGACACCCTGTGTGTATGCAAGTAAGTATATGTATACACATACACATATACGTATATGCTAAATATGTATAAACTCTCTTATACTTATTTAATATATTATATATTTGTTACTTTTATATATTTAGGGATTATATATACACATATATACATATACAATGCACACACACACATATATCCCAAAAATCTTGGTGCAGTTTTAAGCTCTCAAAGCTTGCAACTATACTAACACTTTTGAGATATCTTGTGTATGCATGTGTGTATGTGTATACATATATGTGTGTATATACACAAATATATATATACTAAATAAATTTATATGTAAAAACTTCTTATACTTATTTCATATATTTATCCATATTTATTTATTTTATATGAGATGTTTAGGTATTTTATATATATACATACATACTTACATAAATATGTAAGAAATAAATACAAAGAGGTTAATTAACTTGCCACATGTCACATAACTAGTATGAATGAGAGGCAGGACTTGAAACCAGATCTTCATGACTCTAAGGCCAGGTCTCTACCACTGTGCCATATTGAATCATGCTCCTAAACCCTGTAAACCCTCCTCAAACTGATCTACATCAATGTGGAAGAAAGTGATCTGGTGACCCATACTGGAAAACAAAGATTTTAAAAATACACCTTGTCCAGATTGCAGCTTTGACAGATTTTCAAGACAGTCTGACTATCTCTATCTTAGGGATGGTTAATGGATTGGACCCAGAATTATGTACAATAAGGAAACTGACTTGAATTATATTTTGGAAATTGTGAGGCAATTATAACAAACCCAATCTGTTATCCACCACAAAAATCTGAACCACATCCTCCTCCTCCTCCTCCTCATCTTCATCATCCTCATCAACCATCATCATCATCATTGTCATCATCCTCATCAATCATCACTATCATTATCATCATAAATCACTGTTATCATTAATCATCACTATCATCATAATCATTATCATCACCAATAATTACTATCATTATCATTATCATCATCAATCATCATCAATCATCATCATCATCATCATCATCATCATCATCATCATCATCATCATCACCATGGAGTAATGTATGGACTGGTGGACTTGGAGTCAGGAGGATCTGGGTTTAAATACTATCTCAGACACAGTAGATATGTGACTGAGAAAATCATTTAATCTCTCTATGCCTCAGTTTCTTCATCTGTAAAATGAGTGGGTTACACTCAGTGGTCTTTACGTTCCTTCTTGCCTTTGAACATATGATCCAATGACATTATTCTAGCAACATTGGAATAGAATGGAATCACTGCAGGAAGTACTATTCTGCTTCTTTTCATGGCATGTCAAATTCTCTCTGTAGTATTCTCCCCATTGAATCAGCCTACCTTTAGTTTAGAATTACTGGTAAAATGAGCAATGAGTCATTTTCATATATGTAGGGCTGGAGAGAACCCCAGCAATCACCTAGTACAGACTTCTGATTTTTCAGATGACAAGCTCAAGGTCTGGAAAAATAAAGTGATTTACTTAAGATCATAGGTAGTAGTGGCATCACAGGGACTAGAGCCCAGCTTTTTCTGACTATAAGCCCAGAGCACTTCTCTACTGTACCACTCATTCTGTCTATATATCCTATATCAAATAGACACATAGTTTTCATTTATTTGAGATTTTGTCCCAAACTCAGCAAATGGATCAATTTTTCTTATACTTCTAGGTTTTGATTAGTTTAAAATAAGTTTCTCTTCATAATGAGGAATGAAGACAGATATTTCATCCATGAGCTTTAGCTATGACAAAAATACTATATATACTCATGAACCCAGGTATGAAAGCAGATTTCCTGGAATTTCGCCAAATTTGAGGTCGTATTATTCAACTGAGTTCTTCCAGGTCAGACTTCAATCATGAAAAATGACAACAGGTAATTTTGCTTGTCTACGAGATTTGTGACATGTTGCACCATTTGTAGTAGATGTGGACACTTCTCAAGTATAAAGGCTAATGAAGCTATTTTTTGAAAAGGTGAGGGAGGGAGGGTGTAAAAGGAGGTATACAGAACTTAAAAAGCCAGATTGTTAAAAATTTTTGTTCACATGTAATTCAGAAAAAAAATGTAAAAAAAGACAAGGGAGAAGAATAACACACACACACAAACACATACAAACACACACATACACATGCACACATATACACACCAGGGCTTTCTGACATTCACAAATGCTGGGGCAAAGAAAGGTAAATAGATTTTTTTTAAAAAGGACCTCATTTATCTCAGATATGTAGGTATCTTTTAAATATGCAATTATTATACCCTGGCCCAAGATCCTATCTACTTTGCTCCTCAGACTTAGCTGCCTTGTCATATGACCCTCATATTTTCACATCCTCTAGCAGCTCCCTTTCTCTCTTCCTGTCTTCTCCCTTACTACAAATTCTCAAGCCCCAGTGTACTTTTTACAGACTAAAGTTACAACTTACCATTTAACGGTCAAGAGTATTTCAAGTGCTACCAAAATAAAAAAAAATAGCCCAGTGGAAACTGCAAAGCTCATCAGTTTCCTCTGTCAGTAAAGGAGGTCCTTCTCTCTGTCTCTCTCTGTCTCTCTGTGTCTCTCTCTCTTTTTTGGAGAGAGGAAGGCACAGCAATTGGGGTTAAGTGACTTGCCCAAGGTCACATGGCTAGTACATATTAAGTGCCTATTCACTGTGCCACCTAGCCGCCCCAAGGAGGTCCTTCTTAATCCTTGCTCAATCTCTCTTATCATGTCATGGTCATGTCATGATCCTCCTCTTAGAGAATGAAGGATAGGCAACAATAGGGTGCAGTAGTCATCTTTAAAATCACATCTGGCCACTCCTTGGACACATCCTGGCAATTTAGCTGTTGTTTCATCTATAAAGTTCCATCTAATCTCAGCAGGTTGCAAACCCCCATTTTCAAGTGGGCGTTGGTCCTCCTTGAACAAGCAGCAAGAGATCTGATTACCCGCTTGACCATTTCACAGGCCATTCTGCCCTTTTCAAGGGTGGGATGAAAGGGGATATAACATACTACCTTGTACCACAAAGGTAGGGTTGTGTAGTAAAAAAGACAGACCCTGGTACTACAGTCTGAAGACCTGGGTTCATGTTTCAGCTCCATCCTGCCACTTACTAGCTGTGTGATTATGAGTAAGTGACAAACTTTATGGAACTTGGATTCCTTCATGTAAAATTTAGGACCCTGGTATTAGCAAGCTCACAGGGTTATTCTGAGGTAAATAGTACACAACTATAAATCATTATTATAGAAAGATTAATATAATTGCTTTCAAAACACTTCCAAAGTTTACAAAGGACCCCCTGATTTATTATGAGGAGGCATTTCTTGCAAGGTTGTATATGATTTCCTAATAGCCTCTAGGAATATTTCTGTAGGGGAGGGATTGAGAGAAGAATAGTTGCTTTTATTTGTTTCCATAGGAATTTGTTTCCAATTCCTTCTTCATTTGAGGGGAAAAGAAAAGGAAAGATGAAAACAGAAAAAAATGGGGAAAAATGAAATATTACAAAATTTTTACATAAAAAAACTACTTTTTAAAAATTAAAAAAAATTTATTCTAAACTTAGATAAAATAAACATTTCCATAGCATAGTGGAATAGAAAAATAACATTATTGTACATGAAACTGCAAATCTATTATATACAACCTGCTATTCTTTAAAAATGTAAAATAAAGTTATCATGTAAATTTCTTCTTAAAAATGTTTGTTTTTGTCAAAGATTTAGTCTAGGTTATTATGTGAAATATATTGTTTTTTATTTCTAATATACTTCTTTTAAAATTTTCATATCTTTTTCAAACCTGACCTCAGACAATTACTAGCTCTGTGACCCTGGGCAAGTCATTTAAACCTGTTTGCCTTTATTTCTTCATCTGTAAAATAAGCAGAAGAAGGAAATGGTAAATAACTCCAGTGTCTTTGCCAAGAAAACTCCAACAGGAGTCACACAGAGTTAGAAACAACTGAAAAATTATCCAACAACAACAACAAAAGTAGATCCCAAAGAGCGCAAAGAGAAAAAGAAATGACCTATATGTATGAAAATATTTCCAGCAGAATTTTTATTGTGCTAGAATAGAAATTAGAAATAGAATAGAAGGTAAGGCTTTATCCAATAACTGGAGAATGACTGAATAAATTATGGTGCATGAATGAAATAGAATAATATTTTCCCTAAAGAGATGGTGGAAAATCTCAAATATAGAGGGAACTGAGTGAAACTTGTTAAAAATTAAGAGCCATTCTCCAAGTGATAAATGGTCAAAGGATATGAATAGGCAGTTTTGAGAAGAAATCGGTTATCAACTGTCACATGAAAAATGCTCTAAATCTCTCTTAATTAGAGAAATGCACATTAAAACACCTCATACCTCTCAGATGGGCTAACATGACAGAAAAGGAAAATGACAAAACTAGATGGTTCAATGGATAGAGTGCTGGACCTGGAGTGAGGAGGACCTGAGTTCAAATTCAGCCTTAGACACTAACTAGCTTTGTGACCCTGGGCAAGTCATTTAACTTCTGTTTGCCTTAATTAATTGGAGAAAGAAATGGCAAACCACTACACTATCTTTGCCAAGAAAACGCCATGAATAATATTGGCATGCTGCGGTTCATGGGTTCACAAAGAGTTGGCCATGATAGAACAACTGAACAAAATGCTTTCTTGGTGGTTGTTAGGTGGTCCAACCATTCTGGAAAGCAATTTGGAATTATGCTTAAAGGGCTACAAAATGTGGCATATCCTTTGACCCAGCAATACCACTACTAGGTCTGGGCCCCAAAGAAATCAAGGAAAATACGTATATATATAACTTTTTTAACAACTCTTTTTATAGTGACAAAAGAATTGGAATCAGAGCAGATGCCCATCCTTTGGGGAATGGCTGAACAAGTTGGGTAGATGATTGTGATGGAATATTATTGTGCTATAAGAAATGATGAAGGGGATGATTTTAGAAAATCCTGGGAAACCTACAGTGTTTCCCCGATAATAAGACCTATTCCGAAAATAAGCCTTCCCCTTACTGTGTAAGATTCCTCTAAAATAAGCCCTCCCCCGAAAATAAGCCCTATTGAGATTGCTACTGTAGTGAAGGTGATCCCCTGCGCTACATGCTACATTATAGTACCCTCTGTATGCACCGTCCCCCCGCCGTGAAACGCACACCGCGCTCCGAGCTGCATCCAATCAGAGCTGCAGCAGTGAGCGCGTCATCCTGTTCTTCCCCAGTGATTTGCTTATTGAATAAAGGTACATTTTTTTTGTTCACATTTACCTGTTTATTAAAATTGCTGTCAATGTTCATTAAAATAAGCCCTCCCCTGAAAATAAGCCCTCTGGTGTTTTTCTGTCCAAAAAAATTATCGGGGAAACATGGTATATAAGCTGATGCTGAGAACTAGGAGATCATTGTACATAGTTACAATAGTAATATTGTAATGCTAATCAACTGTGAAAGACTTAGCTACATTGATTGAAACAATGATCCAAGAAAATTCCAGAAGGACTCATGATGAAAAATGCTATCCACCTCAAGAGCCAATGAACTCTAAGTACAAATTGAAATAAAATTTTTCTTTCTTTCTTGGTGGTTAATATGCAGATAAGTTTTCATGATTTCATATGGGCCCTCTCAATAGGTGGGGGAGGGGTGAAGAAGAAAAAATGTGGAGTTGAAATAAAAATTAAAAAAATTTTTTAGGGGCAGCTAGGTGGTCCAGTGCATAGAGCACCAATGCTGGATTCAGGAGGACCCGAGTTCAAATCCGTCCGCAGACACTTAACACTTATTAGCTGTGTGACCTTGGGCAAGTCACTTAATCCCAATTGCCCTGCTTTCCCCTCCCCCCCCCAAGAAAGGACAATTTTTTTTTTTAAGAGTCGAGGGAGGGAACAGATTTGGAGAAAACTGGGAGAACTGGTATGAACTGATGGAAAGTAAAGGGAAAAGAATATGGAGAATAAATTTATATAATGATTATAATAACATAAAAGAAAACAACAATGAAAGACTTAAGAGTTATGATTGACACTATGACCAAGCATGACTCCAAAAGACAGATGGTGAGTCGTATTTCCCACCTCTTGGCAGAGAGGTAATAGGCTACAAGCACAAATTAGACATATACTTTCAGATATAGTCAATGGATGAGTTTGTTTTACTGACCTATACTTCTTTATTATAACGGGGATGGCAAGAGGAGAGAAGGGGATTTATATATCACCCATTATGTGCCAGGTACTGGGCTAAGCCCTTTATAAATATTACTTCGCTTGATCCTCACAACAACCTCTGTGAGGCAAGTGCTGTTATTATCCCCATTTAACAGTTGAGGAAGCTGAGGCAAATAGTTATAGTTGAGGAAGCTGAGGCAAATAGAGGTTAAGTGATTTGCCCAGGGTCACATGACTACCAAATGTCTGAGGCTGTGCGCTGGAATTTTAGTCTCCTTGATTCCAAGCCCAGTGCTTTCTCCACTTTGTTACTGATCTGGGCAGGGGTGGTGGTGGTGTGTTTATTTTTATTTTTTTTGCAAGGATCAGGGAGAGTAATAATAATTCTAAAAAAAATAAGGAAAAAAAGAATGTCCTTGAGTCATTTATAAATACACAGAAGAGAGCAGAAGGAAGTTCAGAAAGGGATGTCTTCATTTCTATCCAGGCTGCAAGACTGACTCTGCCTGAGTTTCTCTTCAATACTGAATAATCTTTCTACCTAGAAAGCTCAGTCCAGGCCTGGATTTCACACACTGGAAATCCCTCCATCCTTAAGGCCCCTTTCTCTGAGTGGCTAGTTTCTCTCAGGGCTTCCTAGGGAGGACATCCAGACCATCCAGGTCTCCATTTGTCTCTAGGATATGACTCTTCTTCTGGATTTTCTTGACAAGCCCCTGTTCTGGTACCTTCATCCCCCAAATCTTTTCTAGTTTTCTTTCATCAGTTCTCTTCCCCCATTAGAATGTAAGCCACATGAGGGCCAAGACCATTTTCTTTCTGCTTGTACTTGTATTACCAGTGCTTTGTACAGTGCCAGGCACTTAATAGATGTCTGTTGACTCAACACAGAGAAGCAAGTTAGTATAGACCAACTTTGTTAAATCTGAAATATTAAAAAAAAATCCCTGTACATAGGTCTCCTTTCTTTGTGTAGGTAAATATTTGTGTTTGCTGATTGTAATGGTAATGTAATTTGAATTTGAAGATCCCTTTGTATTGGCAAAGGTAGCAGGTACTCTTATTAATCGGGGAAACAGAAGATATGAACTCTTGTCTCCTGTTGCTAATGTAACAGGAAGGGGTTGGCTGAAACAGGAAGCTAATGCTGTGTGTTTATAAGGAAAGCCCCAGAGAGGGAGAGTCAGATCTTCTTGGAGCAGACTTCATGGAGGCAGAAGCTGCCGCTGCCAGGGAAGCTGAAGAGAAAAGGCTCCCAGCACACTGGAGAGAATGGTTTTGATTTTGAGAACCTGGATGAAGTGATTTTGATTCTAGGAACCAGTTGAAACTTCTGCTGAGTCTGAGGGGCAGCCAGAGCTACTAAGGATTTCTGAGAGCCAGCTGGAGCTGCTGAAGACTGAGGAAGCATGACTGTGATGCTGGTACTTTGTATGAACCTGTTTGTAGCTTTGCTGGGGAGCAGACTGTGAAGGATTTAGGGTGGACTGGATACTGTGAACTTCAGTGTGGAGCAGGACCTGCACGGAGAGCTGGGCAAGGAACTGGGAGCTGTTTGCCTTTGAATCCAGGTGACTGTTTGGTGGATTCAAGTAGGAGCTGCCTGTCTTGAGTCAAGATGAAAAGATCTCTCCGTGGGTATTAAGTAGTGATGAAATTGTAAATTTACTAGTGACCTAGGGGTGGAGGGTCTGTGTATTTTCTAATGATTGAATAGTGAATAATGAAGGATGATTGTTGATTGACTAAACGATTGTACTTAGTGATTGATGACTGAATAAGTAATTGATTTGTAACCTAGTATGCTCCATGAGTGGAAACCTTTGACTATTGTATTTTGTGATTGAATTAAGGATTTTGTGAATGCTTGAGTTACTAAATGATTGTTCTTTGTTCAAAACTTTGTGACCACTGTAGTGGAAACTATGTGGCCATTTTCTGTGATAAGTTGTTGTGAATGCCGTATTTTGATTTCCTGCAATAAGATGTAATATTGTGAATGCTGTACTTTGATTTACTGTGAATGTTTTGCTTTCATTTGTTATGGAATAGACTGTTCACTATACTGTGTAATTAGAACCTTAAAGGCTGTTCACAGTAGCATTCTTCTGGAAAGCTGCTCATGCATGACATTCCACTGATGTTCATTGAATTCATAACTATAAAAAAAGAAAACATAAATAAATAAGTAATGACCTTGAGAAAAGTAAAAACAAACAAACAAACGATAGAGTATATGTTGGGGATTGAGGGTTTAGAGGAAAAAAAACCTCTTCTTGGTAGGATACAAAGATGGAAAGGGCTTTAGAGATAATTTGTTCCAATTTTCTCTTGTTACAATAAAGAAAACAATTCCAGAGAATTTGATCAATCCATCAATACATATGCCAGGTCTCGTGCTATGTTCTAGGGATACAAATGTAGTACGTGCTCTGGGACACCTCCAGGGATTGACTGTTCATAGGTTCCAGGGTGTTCCTTTGTGTCTGCACTTATGAAATTATGGTACATCAACTCATTCCGGAGAGCTGAATCTTTAACTGTCAGTCAGTAGGTGCAATTTTTCTTCTTGTGATGTCCTGAGTAGGTCATACAGCTAAACTCCTTGGGTGTATGCCTTTCAACAGCACTATTCTTAACGTACATGCTAGTTTTCTTGTCTCTTTGTCTTGTTCCTTGAAGTTGTTTTTGGTGTCTAACTCTCTTGCTGTCTGTTTCTCTTTCTACACTATAACAACATCTGAAAGATGTGGCGTCTCCTACTTAGTGAGTAGCTCTGCTGCAAGATTTTTTGGTCAGTTGAGGGAAAAAAAGGAGAAAAATCCTGTCTCTATCTACTATTGTCTGGCAGAGACTCAGGGGTCACACTCTACAAAATTGCCCCCTACCCTCAAATGATTCCAGAGTTAGTAGGCTTCATTTTAGAAACAAACAATAAAAAAGACTCACTAGGGAAGGTAATTTATTATTTATTTATTCATTTTTAATATTCATTTTTTTAAAATTGAGTTCTAAATTTTCTCCTACCCACCTAAACCCATTGAGAAGGCAAGAAATATGAAATCATGTAAAACATATTTCTATATTAGTCATATTGCAAAAAAAAAAGACAACACAAGAAAAGAAAGGTGAAAAATTAAGCTTCAATCTGAACTCAGACTCCATCAGTTCTCTTTCTGCAGGCAGATAGCATCTTTCCTGATGGATCCTTTGGAATTGTTTTAGATTATTGTATTGATCAAAATGACTAAGATCATTATACAGTACTGCTGTTATTGTGCCCAGTGTTCTCCTGGTTCTGCTCACTTCACCTTGCACGAGTTCATACAAGTCTTCCCAGGCCTTTCTGAATCCATCCTGTCTGTCATTTCTTACAGCAAAATAGAATTCCATCATGATCCTATACTGCAACTTAACCAGTCCACAATGCATGGGTAGCCCCTCAGTTTCTAATTCTTTGACATTGCAAAAAGAGCTGCTATAAAATGTTTTTTTTCCTTTTTCTTTGATCTCATTGAAGTTCAGACCTAGCAGGGGTATATTGCTGAGTCAGAGGATATTTTATAGCCTTTTGGGCACAGTTCCAAACTGTTCTCCAGAAAAGTTGGACCAGTTCACAACTCCACCAAGAGTGCATCAGTATCCCAATTTTTTCTAAATCTCATCCAGCATCTGTACTTTTGTTTTTCTATCATATTACTCAGGTGGTACCTGAGTTGTTCTAATTTGTTTTTCCCTAATCAATAGTGATTCAGAGAATTTTTTCATGTGACTCTAGAAAGTTTTTATTTCTTCTGAAAACTGCCTATTCATATCCTTCAACCACTTACCAATTGGGAATGACTTGTATTTTTATAAATTTCACTCAGTTTCCTGTATATTTGAGAAATGAAACAATTATCAGAGAAAATTGCTGGAAAAATTTCCCTAGTTTACTGCTTTTCTTCTAATCTTGGTTTCACTGGTTTTGTTTGGGCAAAACCTTTTTAATTTAATGCAGTCAAAATTATCTATTTTGCCTCCTGTGATCCTTTCTATTTCTTGTTCAATCATAAATTCCTTCCTTATACATAGATCTGACTGGTAAGATTTTCTATGCTCCCCTAATTCATATGTGTTATCACATTTGACAATGAAATAATGTACCCATTTTAACCTTATCTTGATATGCAGTGTGAGATGTTGGTCTATATCTGTCAAATTGCTTTCCAGTATTGTCAACAATTTTTGTCAAATAGTGAGTTCTTGTCCCCTTGGATCTTTGTGTTCATAAACACTAGATTTACTAATGTGTTTTGTGGATTTAACTTATTCCACTAATCTGCCACTATATTTCTTAGGCAGCACCAGATTATTTTCATGTTATATAGTTTGAAATCAAATACTGCTGACTTACCTTCCTCCATATGTTTCCCAGAAATAGGAGATAGTCATTGTAAAAGCAGAGATGGGAGAAGTATTATCCATAAAGAGAGTGAAGGGCAAAATTTGTGTGAGCAACAGCAAGTAGACCAATATGGCTTGACTGTAAAGTACATGGAGTAATTTATAGGAATCATGCATAGGAAGCAATGTATAGGAGTATTAGAAAGATACAAAGGGCCCAGTTTGTGAAGAGTTTTAAATGCTAAGCAAAGGAATTTCTCTTTACTCCTAGAAGGAATAGTTTACTGTGGAGAGTGACACGAGATCAGAACTATACTTTAGGAAAAATCACTTTGGCAGCTGAGTGGAGCATAGATTGGAGGAAGGAGGGACTTGAGGTAAGAAGACCAGTTAGAAGCCTACTTCAATAGCTGAACTGAGAGGTGATGAGGAGTGTGCTAGGGTTGGTTAAAGTTAAGTGACTTGCCCAAGGTCACAAAGGTAGAGTATGGCACTGAGCTATAATTTGAATGCAGGTCCTCCAACTTCGAATCTACTGTCTGTCCACTAGCCACTCAGCATAGCTTAAGC
The DNA here is from genome assembly GCF_028583685.1 of Petaurus breviceps papuanus. Taxonomy (NCBI): domain Eukaryota; kingdom Metazoa; phylum Chordata; class Mammalia; order Diprotodontia; family Petauridae; genus Petaurus; species Petaurus breviceps. Next base: position 3,628,293 of record NW_027186523.1, on the reverse strand, counting down.
AACCCAAGGCTCATACTTTCAGTAAACTTTAAGGATCAAATACATAGGGGATATGATGAGGCCTAAGGGAAGGACAAATACAGCAAGGAAGACATAAAATGAAGCCTGAAAGGCTTCCTTCCTCTGATCTGTTTTGGAGGTTGGCCTCCTTTAGGCAAAACTATTATGTAATTAGAGTTCTATAACTGATTGTAAAACTCTCCCCATTAAAAAATGATCTTGAGGTTGTCTTAAGATCACAAGGGATATTTTGCACCCTTCTAATATGGATATATTTTTAAAAGAAAATCAGCACCAAATTTATAAAGTTATATAAATGAACAAAACATAGGGTATTCCAAAAATGTTAGTGCAGTTTTAAGCTTAAGTTAAAAATTACAAAGCTTAAAACTACACTAAGACTTTTGGGACATCACGGTCAGCTATGGAAAATGTAGGTTTTAGAAAGAAAGATTCTTGAGATTCATGAAATGGAGAGTAAGTTAATAAAAAGTTATTTCTTACCAAAATAACTTCTGTGGAATTAAAAAAAAATAAGAGTCTTTCTGAGAGATCGAATAACCTTATATAACAGACCACCTTACAGCGAATAGACACCTTGGGCAGAAGTGTATGTGTTAATTTTTTTTTTCTCTTTCTATTTATCATGCACTTAAAGTGCTCCATGGAAACACATGAGAACAACAGCAAATTACAAATACTTCTGCCCAGTGAGTTCCATGGAACTGAGGGAAGCCAATGGAACCATTGTTCCACCAAAGCTTGCCAAGCCCTTTGAGCACACACCATCACATTAGAGGGACATAGGCCTGCCATAGGCAACCTTTTTGAAGTACTGCACCCCTTCCTTGCCCTAGCCCCTCCTTCTCTGGAGGTGTTAATACAAACATCTTTCTGTCCAAAATAGTTTCATTATTTATAAGAGGTTGCTTTTTTTTTGCCAGCAAAGTCCCAGACTTTGGTGGCTTTTCAGCAGCTGAACAACTGGATATGTGTCTCCAAAGATATCATAAAAATTTAGGTAAACGGAGATTGAATGCACATACTCTACCTTATGAAAGTAATCTCTTATAAGTATTGGATTGTTGCTGGCCAAGAGAAACAGAGACAGCCCTCTTTGGAATGAGGTGTTGACAGTGACAGGTATTACTGGGCTGATCACAATGGAAGCATTTGTATATTTACTGAAACTTGCTCAGACCTTCATCTTTCTTACATATTTGACAAAAAAAACCCTGAATTTATCATCAAAAGAAAATAGTGTCAAATGAGCATGTACCCTTGCATATGTAACACTGACTCCAACATTCAAACAGTATTAGTGAGGATTTTTTCTACTTCTTAATTCCCCTTCCTTCTCTGTTTTCTGTTTTCTTCCTCTTGAACTTCCTCTGATTCCCCAAACCAAACTGACCTCAGAGCTCTAGTGAAATCTGAAATGCAATGCCTGAAGCTCATCTTTTGAGCCTGTAATAAAGAGTTTGTTGTTTTAAATTATTTTCCATCATAGTCATGCTGTCTCCAAAGGTCAGTACTTCATCCTGTGTAGTTGTGTGTGTGTGTGTGTGTGTGTGCTTGCACACATTTAAAATAAAGCAGTTACTGAAATAATAGCGTGTGCTCTTACTTTCCACTAGAGTTTCTCTTTCAGGTAAAAATTCCCTACTTAATTTCATCCTTTTGCCTCATTTTAGCATCACTTTTGTATGCAAGGGACTGCTGACTCCCTCAAGTTTTATGATACTGATTACTATGGAAACATTTATCTGTAAATGCAAAATTCTTTAAAGCTTAGCCTTTTCTCTTTATAGAGAAAGGTCTGTTTATGTCGCTTCTAAGATTCCAGTTTTAATGTATACATGCCGAGCTGTTCTAAAGCCATTTTATGATAACCTCAGTGTTAAGGCTTTGAAACATGGAATTTTTGCTTTACAAAACCTAGTAATTTTGATAAAATATTAATAATCAAATGAAAATATTTAAAGAAGCTTTCTTAAGCCAACCCCCCCGTTCATTTGCAGTATTCTTTTCTCTGCCTTTAATGAAGTGAATATGTGCCTTTCGTGTTCTTAATTCTTTTCCTTTTTCTTCATTCTGTGCGTATGTATATGAGTTCTTGTGTGTGTGTGTCGTGATGACTAGGGTAGGAAAGCAGAGCCAACATGGAAAAGTCAGCCATTCATTAACCTTTTCCTTTCTGGTGTTTGTAGATTTTCTTCTTCAAAGTCTGTACTGTATTAAAGAGATGTGATTTCTTTAGATTGGTTCCTTTCCTGCCTTTCCTCTTCAATGATTCCTTCCCACTCCTCCTACTCCCCTCCCCCACCTTAAAAAATGTGTCATTTAAAAAATAACTGGAAATTTATGGAAGAAAAATTAGCCCAAAATGAAAGGAGGAAGATTGCCAGTTGGCTCACAGGAATTCTTGATGCTTTCCCGCTTCTCAGGATGGATAAGGAAATGCATCTAGATTAAGTAATAGAAATAGGAAGGCCTTAAGATCTTTCCCTGCCCAAAATATCTTCATCTGTACAAGGTAACATTTTTTTCATGTAATTTTCCCTGTAAATTGTAAATAAAACAAATATCTGTTGTTCCCAAAATAAGCCATATGTAAATCACTTCAACAAAAGCATCTAAACATAGGTGAATTACTATTAATACTTTTCATAGGTCATTGAATCGAAACTTTATCTGAATAGGGATCCCCTGTATGATATTCCTAAGAAGGAGTCTAGACCACATAGCTAGATGTTTTCAGAACTTTACCACCTGCGTGGTCCAGGTACTTCCAAATCAACATGTCCCAAACCAAACATCTCCCCCCTGCCACAAAAAAGCAAAAAGCAAAACTTGGCTTATTCTACTGACTTTCATATTTCCATCTGAGGTACCCCCATTTATTATCAGCATCAAGAAACATTTTAAAGTTCTTAATATGTTCCAGGCACTGTGTTAAGCATTGGGAATGAAAAAAATAAAAAATGTGTGTATATATGTTTAAACATACATACACAAGCACCCTTTTCTGTATCCCCAATTCTTAGCTATAGATAGGTATGTAAAAGGCATTTTTATATGTGTATAGATACATATACGTAAACATACATACTTCTTGTATAGATATCTATATCTATCATCTATACATACATGTATACACACATAGACAAAAACATATACACACATGACCTCAAGGAGCTCACATTCTATTGAGGGAAACAACATGTAAGCAGCTGTGTATATACAAGCTATTGAGAGAGTAAATAAGAGTAAATTCAGAGAGAAGACAAGCTAGCATTGGAGTGGTGTGTGTGTGTGTGTGTGTGTGTGTGTGTGTGTGTGTGTGTGTGTGATGGGATGGCAGGAGGTTGGGCGTGTGGAGAGGACCAGGAAAGAGCTCTTGATCCAAGGCGAGATTTGAGTTGGGGTTAGGGAAACCAGGGTGACTAAGGGGTAAAATGAAGAGGGGCATATTCCTGGTATGTAGTCAGCCAGTGAAAAGTCATGGAATAGAGAACTGGGGTGTTATCTTCGAGGAAGAACAAGAAGGCCAGTGTCTTGAATAGAGTACAGAGAGGGACGTAAAGTATGAGAGACTGTTGTGAAAGCCAAACAAAGGATTTTATATTTGATTCTGGAGGTAATGGGGAGCCATTGATGTTGGTTGGTAGTGGGGGTGGGTGAGTGACATAGTCAGATCTGTACTTTAGAGACATCACTTTGGTAGCTGAATGGAGTGGGAAGAGAATTTAGGAAGGGACGCTCAACGAGTAGCCTGTTTAATTAATCCAGGTGTGAGGTGATGAGGTCCTATATAACGACACTATAGCTGTGGGAGTGGAGTGAAGGGGACGTTTATGGGAGGTAATGAAGGAAAGAGCCGGTGAGAGACGGGATACTTGGGATGAGTGAGAGGGAAGAATTAAGGATAAATGGAGGCAGAGTGTCCTTAACACTGTCCTTGACAGTGAGAGCACACCTATTCTTTCATTCAACCTGGTGATTGCTTTTGGATTTTTCCCATTTCTTACCACATATGTTCAACCACATGCTATGTCTTGTCATTATCTCCAACTCCACAACATCTTGCAGTTTCTGTCCCTTGCTCTTTATAGCCCCGCTATCACCTACTAGAGGGTCTTCTTATCCATCCAAACTTTTGCCAATAGTTTATAAAAGGTCTCCCATATTCCTATCTCTTCTTGCTCTAATCTGTCCTTTACACCACTGCCAGAATAATATATGTATATACACATGCATATGCATACACACATATATACATACACATACATGCACACATGCATACACACATACATATAGATAGATATATATATGCTACTTTGATCAAAACTATTTAGTAGATCCTATTTCCCCTTAGGAAAAGCTCAAACTTTTTTAAAATCTAATGTTACAAAATCTTCACAATTTAGCACCGCACTATATTTCAAGATGTTTCTTATTCTTGCATATTTGACCTCTGAATGTGCCACATGTCTTCCCACCCCTATACTTTTGCTCAAGGCTGTTCCCTATGCCTGGGAATATCCTCTTACTTAACCTTTATCTTCTCCATAAAGCCTTTTCTTATTCTCCTAGTTATAATGACCTTTTCTCCTCAGACCTCTTATAGCACTTTATTTTTGTAATTCTTTTGAATTATTTATAAAGTCATGTTATGTTAACAATGTATGTATACAGGTATACTTTGAAGATATTGCAGGTTCAGTTCCAGATCACCACAATAAAGTGAGCATCACAATAAAGTGAGTCACATGAATTTTTGTGTTTCCTAAGGCACATAAAAGTTATGTTTACACTACATTGCAGTCTATTAAGTCCACAATAGCATTATGTTTTAAAAAAAGTACATACTTTAATTCAAAAACACTTTATTGTTAAAAGGAGCTAACCATCATCTAAGCCTTCAGAGAATCATATTCTTTATTTCACTAGCAGAGGGTCTTGCCTCGATGTTGATGGCTGCTTATTGATCAGGGTAACAGTTGTGAAGTTTGGCTGTGGCAATTTCCTAAAATAAGACAGCAATGAACTTTGCCTTGTGGATTGACTCTTCCTTTCACTTGAACACTTAGAGGCCATTGTAGGGTGATTAATTGGCCTAATTTCAATATTATTGTGTCTCAGGGAATAGGGATACCCAAGGGGGGGGAGAGAGAGAGAGAGAGAGAGAGGAATGATGGAATGACTGGTTGGTGGATCAGTTAGGACATGCACAGCATTTATTAATTATGTTCTCTGTATTATATGGGCAAGGTTCTTGGTGCCCCAAAACAATTACAATGGTAACATCAAAGATCACTGATTATAGATTTCTATAACACCTATAATAATAGTGAAAAGATTTGAAATATTGTGAGAATTACCAAAGTGTGACACAGAGACATGATGTGAGCACATGCTGTTGGAAAAATGGCTGCAACAGACTTGCTTGATGCAGGGTTGCCACAAACTTTTAATTCGTAAAAACACAATATCTGTAAAGTGCAAAAAAGTGAAGTGTAATAAAATGAGGTATGCCCGTAACTCGATTTCTGTGTGTATCCCATTGATTTGCTAGACTGTGAGCTTCGTGAGGGCAAGAACTTTGTCTCATTTGTCAATAAACCCTTAGTTCTAACACAGTGCTTTGCACCAAGTAAATGTTTGTTGAAAAGAGGAATAAAAGTTCGTCTAGCTTCCACAATATTGCTTCTGGAGGTGTACAACATATCCTCCAGAAGAAGTTATATACATGCATATCTACATACATATTCACATATACACACAAATATATATATTTTCAGACCCTAAGGTGCTATATCAGCATTAATTATTATTTTGAGCAGTTCTAAGTATTAAGAAGGCTTTCCTTATAGCACATTGAAAACTGCCTATGTAACTTCCACCTATTATTCCTAGTTGAGCTTTCTGAGGACCAAAAAAGAAGGTTTATTCTCTCTTCTACCTGACAGCCTTTCAAACATTTGAAGATGGCTATCGGGTGCTCTTTATTTTTGTCTCCAAAAATTTCCTTTAATGAATCCTTTATGCTTAGTATTCAATACTGTCAACATCTTGGTCACCTTCCTTAAGCCCCACCATAGGTTATCCTTCCTAAAATGTGGCAGCCATAACTGAACACAGTTCTCCAGTCATGATTTTACAAAGTCAAAGTTCAGTTAAAGCATCACCTCTATATTCCTGAAAACTATTCTTCTTAATGTAGCCTAAGAACACATGAGCTTTTTTTCCTCTTCTGTCATATACTCAGCTCATATTGAGCTTGTAGTATGTTAAAAATCCCAGATTATTTTAAAATCAGCTATTATTTAATTATCTTACCCTTAATATATTATCCTATTATTTTTTAAACATTCAAGTATAGGGTTTTACACTTATACAAATTATATTCAACCTTACTAGATTTGACCCAAGATCACCCAAAAGATTTTGGCCACATTTGAAAAGGAAGCCCATTTTATTCTTTTGGGCTAATCATAATTGTTCAAAAGAGTTTGGACAAAGCAGTTATACATGAGGAACCAAGTGGATGAAAACAGCATTTTATCTAGACTATGGCATTAGAACTGATCTGTTAGGCAGCTAGGTGGCTCATGGATAGAGTATAGGATGTGGAGTCAGAAAGACCAGAGTCCAGCTCATACCTCAGATATTTAGCTCTTTGGCCTGAGCAAGCTACTTACTTTTAGTTTCCTCATCTGTGAAATGGGAAATATGGCACTTAGTCGATATGAGAATTATGCATAAATACATACATACATACATTCACTCACATATATATATTTTCAAACTCTAAAGTGCTATATCAGTGCTTATTATTATTAATATTATCAGTGTATATATTTTGGATAAACCTGTCAGAGAGATAATAAATTGGCTCCAGAATTCAACAAGATCTAAAGTTGGGCTGAAAAATGCCAGTCTGGGGACCAAATCCAGACTATGGCCCATATGGTCAGCAAGCTAAGACGGGCTGTTAGCTTGTGAGCCATGCAAAAAGAAAGTCATGGGGAAGCTAGGTGTCACAGTGAATAGAGCACTTGCCCTGGAGTCAGGAGGACCTGAGTCTTAGTCTGAGACCTCAGACACTTAACACATACTAGCTGTGTGACCTTGGGCAAGTCACTTAACCCCAATTGCCCTGCCTTCCGCCCTCCAAAAAGACAAAAAAAGAGATCATAAATGATTTTGCCTTTGGGCTGTACTTTTTGGGACCTCTGATCTGGAGAGTGGACCAAATTGCATTTGAGTATTTTCACAGTGCTTTCAATGACCCTAACCTCTTTCCTGTAATAAAATACTAACATGCTAAGGATGATATATTGCTGCACAGTCCATACTCCCCAAACTATCATTGTTTCAGATCACCAAAAGGGAGATGGAGAGATGCATTGAAACTTAAATAGACTTTGATATCATGCAATGATGAGCAGAAATGGTGTAAAATGTATGATCAGTGACACAGGAGAAAAACCAAAATATTACCTTTGGACATATCACCTTTGTGGTCTACAGATACACACATAATTCAAGAAAACTGAAGAAAAGCCCCTGGCATATTGGGTGGATGCTCTGTGGAGAATTTATGGGAATATATGGGTGAGAGTTACAGAGTCTGCATGGTTTGAGGGAGCACCAATGTCAATGGAATTCAGCCAAGGGTTTGGCTTTAGCTAAATTTTGTTCAACCTTATCAAGGTCATTTTGGATTTGGATTTTGTTGTTAGCTATAGGAGCTCTCACAGATTTGTATCTTCTGTTAATTTGTTAACAATGCCCTCTATGCATTTAAGACAGTTGAACTGTTGAATAGGGAAAACACAAAGACAGATCCACAGGACACTGAAATAGAGACTTCCTTTCAAGTTGACATTTACTCATTAATTGCTACTCTGCAACTCTAGTTATTAAAAAGTTGAGAGTCTATACAGTTACAATTATTTCTATCCATTTTTCTTCAGTAACTAGTTTCTCCCCATTGCTCAGAATAGAAGCTCTGTATATCACTGTCTCTACGAGACACAGGGAGGGAGAGTTCCAACAGATCTCTATATAGGCAAAGTATCCACTAAATAGACTATTAGTGCTAGAAAAGATCTTAGGGGTAATTTCATCTAAGCTTCCTCAATTGACAGTAAATATGTAATTATTTAGTACCTACTACATGTCAAGCATTGTGCTAACCATTGAAGACACAAAAAAAAGGCAAAAGATAGTCTCTGCCTTCAAGGAGCTCATGATCTAATGGGGAAGACAACAAACAAACAAATATATACAAGCAAGCTGCATACAGAATAAATAGGAAATGATTAAATGAGGGAAGATACTATAATTAATAGGAATTAGCAAAGGCTTCCTGTAGAAAGCATTATTTTAGTTGGAACTTGAAAGAGGGTGAGGAAGCCAGAAAGTGGAGATGAGGAGGGAGAGCATTCCAGGCATGAGAGACAGACAGAAATAATGTCTGGAGCCAAGATGAAATGTTTTGTTCATGGAACAGCAGGAAAGAAAGTATTACTGGACTGAAAAATCACATGGTGGTATTAGGTGTGAAAAGACTGGAAAGGTGTGTATGTTGAGATTCTAAATTATGAATGCTTTTGAATGCTAGAGAATTTTGTAGTTGATCCTGGAGATGATAGTGATCAACTAGAGTTTATTGAATAAAGGAGTGACGCAGTAGGATCTGTGCTTTAAAAAAATCACTTTGGCAGCTGGAGTGGGGAAAGGATTATAACAGACAGACCCACCACCAGGCTATTGTAACAGTCTAGACATGAGGTCATGAGGAAACTGATGCCCAAAGATGTTAAATGACTTGCCCAAAGCATATAAGATTTTTCTGTGCCAGATTTGTGATCTGTATCTCATATTTATCATCTATTTTCTCCTTTTGGTTCATTAGTCTGTTGTATGCTCAATACCAAATAACACCTATTTCTCTGTCCTTGGATCCTATGAGTCTGCACTCTCTCATCACAGATTCACTGATTTCCTCCCATAATTTTTATCTTTTTAATACACAAAGCTATGACATCACCATGTCCTTTATCCAATGTGTTCTTTCAAAATAATACGCATTCTTTCATAGAGATATTCCAGTCATTAGTCACAGACCATCAAGCCTCAATGATACTTCAAATAATTAACTAATCATAGTATGGACTGATAAGGACTGAAAGCATTGCTGCTTGCCAGGGAAATCTATATCTTCAATTTTCCCTGGGGTACATAGATTAATAATCTGGTTAGGATGTCACCAATTTGTATAACTAGCCATGGGCCAAGGTAGATGGATGTATAAAAAGAGGAATATTGTGTGTGGCAATACACCTCTCCCCATTAATTTCCTTCATTCAGATGTCCTTGTTGCTTTCTGGAGACTGAGGCAGGGGAAGGAGAAAAGGCTGAAAGGATAATGTTGACACTAAGGATGATGTCTCTGCTGCTTTACTTGACTTGGCTATCCTACACTATATTAGCTTCTCAGAGTATGAATGCAGAGTATTCTTGCCACCTTCTATATTCCCTCAAAGAAGTTACACTTGTTTTTTTACCCCTGCTTTTGAGGGAGTGAATAAATTAAGAATTCATGTTTCACCTCTAAAATGTTACTTTTGGCCTAGCAGACCTTGCCGGGGCTCTCTAGAGCCAAGAATTTGACAAGAACTAAAATTTAAAACCACAGATCAGAACAAAATGCATTAACTTGCTGAATCCAAATTTTATTTATATCTGAATCACAATTTAAAAAATTAAAGTAGAAAATAGCCCAGAAAATAAAAATTTTCTTTAACTTGAAGTCAAACTATACCATTATTTCCTTCATTTTGAGCTCTCCTCCAAAAAGAATTTTAAGGGTAAAAAGTAATTATGAGGTAAATTTGAAAGTAACTTGTTTGATTGTACTATATTTCAGATAATGGAGAATGGTGATCTTGAACTTTCTGAATTATGTTATTTCCTATAAGCTGTCATCCTGGGAATTTTGATTTTCTAATCCCTTCAATATTTAAGGATTTCTAGCCCCTCATAGCAACCAGAAAACCAGTGTTAGGTTTATTTAGGTGTTATTAAAAATGAATGAAATTCTTTTGATGTTCCTCTTCCTTCCCTTCTTGATTATATTGAGTTCAGTTATGGTAAGAGTAAAAGAGTTTGGGAGAACTTCAATTTTAGTCAGAGGTACTTTGGTAAAGATAAAAATAAAAGCCTAATGGAAAACTGCAGCATAGTCATATGCAAAAACACTTAGCTGATCCTGAAAAGTCAATTTGAAAAACTGTTGGCTTCCAGGCATTGAAGTAAACCATATCTTCCCCTTTCCAGTCATCCAATGAGAATTTCTCTGATGGAGAACAAGTCCTACTTGATGCCTCACTGCTTTGTGCCAAGCTTAGAGAGTCAAAGTCTGTGTCAAAGCTGACAATTTCTCTGTCAGGAAGGATCTATTTGTAAGAAGCTCTACATCTAAGTCCTCAATTTTTAATGCTTCCAAAGAAATTTTTGTCTGACTTGCTTTGCATTTTGAACAACCTAACCTAGTTTTCTACCTTTTAAAAGAAATCAAGAGTTCTTCATACTACTTTTCACTAATTAATTTGATTATGATGACAGTAACTAAACTAAATAATATATGTTCTTACTTTTGATTAATTTTCCTCTTGACATAGATTTTATCAATAGGTTTATTATTAGTGATGTTAAATATTAATTTAATAAAAAAACAAAAATTCCCACTGAGATGAAAGAAAAAACCAATATGCACAGACCTTTGACTAAAACATGTACACAAACACAACTAGAAGTTGTATTTTTTTATTCATTATTAGTATTTTGAGGTAGCATGGTATGTAGTCCAACAGGGAGAAAATTTTCACAACTTTTGATGTTGTGAATTCATTGTACTAGGTACTCGATGGAGAGCATCTACCAAGATGGTAGAACTTGGGCTGATAATTCATTTGTTCATTGAATATCTAAGTATCAACTATATGCAAAATATTATGGTGGGTACTGGTTCTTATGTGCTAAGCTCTGAGAATATGAATAAAAAGAGGATTGTGACACTGACCTTCCCTTTATATAGCAGATAATAAGGGGAAATAAGATATGCAAATTGAAATGAAAATGCATTGGGAGATTCAGAGAGAACTGTCAAGGTTCAGGTAGAGAAGTTTAGAAAATGTAAGCACTTGCCTGCAAGGGAGAAGTGGATGGAAAGAACAGTGTTAGTGCTGAATTGAATTTAGTGCCTACAATTAGGGTCCTTTGGGTTCCCAGTAGTATAGGAATACCTAAAGTGGGGAGGTACTCCCAGCATTCCATAGAAAGGTTTGGAATTTTCTCTTTCTCATGGTATAGGCGAATAGGACTGAAATTTCTTTCATATACCTCTGCCAGTATTGAAATGAAATTCGGAATTTTCCAACTCTTCCTTCTATCTGTGGAGAAAGTACCATTTGGACACACAAAGCTTGGCGTCTGCTCAAAATGATTGCCATCCTCTTGTCATTAACTTGGTCTTTGACTATTGTTTTAGAGATTTAAATCTGCCAATTTTTGTAAAATGTATGGACCTCCACAGAGTCATCTAATGATGTAAATGAATCATTGCACACAATCAATTCAGTTACTGTGAATTGATCATTATTGAGTGTGCTAATGACTGAAATGAATCTTAGCCATCCCAAGGTTTGCTTTCCCCAGTATACACACACATGGACTAAATTCTATATTTGACTCTACTGAATATTTTCAGGGTGACTTCGTATAAGTCACTTAATACCATCTGTTTCTCAGTTATCTCAGATGCATGATGAGAACTGGGTAGAAAAGGACTTTAATTCTCAAATGAGTAGATGTTGCCAAGTCATACATGTTTGGTCATCCCTTTAGTAATGGCATCTCTGGTTTTTGTAGAACATGTCATGTGTTATTCATACACTTTAAGCATATAGTAAGGAAAGAATAGACACACGGGAAAAATGGATTACACTAGATTCAAAAGACTTCCAATGCTGGGTTTAAAAAATTGTTAACAGGAAAGAACAGCAAATACATTTTTAAAAAATAAAACCCAATTTTATCCATGCATAAATCTCTCATTTTTGCTTACAAATATCAATGAAAATAATATGATGTTAAAGCTTATTTGTGGAATATGAACTACAAAGTAAAAAGAACAGCTGCTTTACCCTGGTCTTATTTCTCTCTTTTGATTCTTCCCTGAGATTTTTTTATCTCTTTCGTGTGGATAGATGTATGGCATATTAAAGTAATAGCTCAAATTTTAAGAACAATTCATGGTTTAAAAAATATTTTTCTTCACAAAAGCCTTGTAAAGTAAGAAGTGCAATGATTAGTATCCCCATTTCTTTGCTGAGGAAACTGAGGCTCATAGAAATTAAGAATGGATACAATAGTGGGGGTAAGGCACATGTTTTACAAGTCAGGATGCATATTTTAGCCCAGGTCTTTTGACTTCAAGGTCAGTACTTATTTCTCTTTATCAAATGGCACCTATGATATGACTTTTAATTAATTTATCTAGTAAATATTTATTTAGCACCTACTATGTATAGGTGTAATGTAGGTATAACTACACATAAGCACTGTTAGGCACTTTGACTCAGACAGGGGTACAGCAAACAATATAACAGCATACACTATAATATGAGAGACAGCATGTAAGAATGTAATTTATATTACAAAACAGAATGAGTTGAGTACCATATAAATGCTTCAAACCCTTTCTTTAAAGCTTAAGCAATATGGAAAATGGACATGGCAGACAAGGACAGGTTGGTGGCCCACATACTGTGTGGCTGTACATAGTAGGTGCTTAATGAGCATTTATTGAACTGATTTGAATTGAATTTCTAGTAGGTAGAGTCCAAAGAGCTTGGGATGCTGTAAATTGAATGAGTGAATGCAAATAAGTAAACAAACAAATATATTTAGAAAGGGTTGGTATTCCATTAATATCTCTTCCCATGAGACATGGAAAGGTCTCTACCCACACTGCCTCCTTCATATATTGTTCTTACATCTCTTTCAGGGGCAGAAACATATGTCCTGTGGTATCAGCTCTGAGAGCTATTTTTTTTTTGGAGGGAGGAAGCCTGGGCAATTGGGGTTAAGTGACTTGTCCAAGGTCACAGGGCTAGTAAGTGTTAAGTGTCTGAGGCTAGATTTGAACTCAGGTCCTCCTGACTCCATGGCCACTGCTCTATTCGCTGTGCTACCTAGTTGCCCTGAGAGCTATTTTTAATAGGGTCCTTCTGGTGGGGTCCTTTCCATTGCCCCTGAACACGATAACTGGATCTTGTCTTTCATTCTCCACTTCACATATTCAGATGTATCTATGATTTCATTCAATTGGAAGTTCCCTCCAAAAATGCAAACCACATTCTGTATATGCCTGCTCATCTGGAGGGACTCTCCCCATAAGTTCAACACAGGTTGTCTAACCAATGTTCTATGTGCCTCCCTCCCCTTCTGTTGACATTCCTTTTTCTTTTTTTTTTTTTTGAGGGCAATTGGGGTTAAGTGACTTGCCCAAGGTCACATGGCTAGTTTTTGTGTTAAGTGTCTGAGGGTGGATTTGAACTCAGATCCTCCTGACTCCAGGGCTGTTACTCTATTCACTGCGCCACCTAGCTGCCCCTCTATTGGCCTCCCGTAGAGCACTCTGGCTGTCCACCACGTTGTTGCCATGTGACCAAACCATCTTATCATCCTCTCACTCACCAATGACATAGTTTTCCTTTCTTGTTCTTTTTTGAAGCTCTTCATTGGTTTATGTTGGAGTCTATTCAAATCAAAGCATGTGCCTCCCCACATCCTGCTGTTTGACATTCATTTTTTGTTCTCTGTGGACTGTTACATTCCATGCCTCACTGCCATATGACAACATCAATATAATATTTGTATTAAAAGATGGGTGAATGAATTAAAAATGACTACTACATTGAAAGTAATATGTTAAGCTCTAGAAATATGAATAAAAAGGCAAGACAGTCCCTGTTCTCAAAGAGCTTATATTCAAATACAAATTTGAGTGGCTACTATGTGCCAGGCACAACTCTAAGAACTTTGCTATTATTACCTAATCTGGTTCTATAACATCCCTGGGAGATAGGAGCTACTGTGATTCCTTTTCTATAGGGGAGGAAATTGATGCAGACAAAGGTTAAGTAATTCACCTAATGTCATACAGTCAGTAAGCTTCTGAGGCTGTATTTGTTCTCAGGTCTTCCTGACTCCAGGCCCAGCACTCTTTCTAATGTGCCACCTATCTGCGTTTAAGTATACATTTAAGAGGCTTCAGTTACAAATTGGATGGGAAAACTCAAGGTTCCTTAGGGTGTAGTGAAAAGCAGATGATAATGTATTTCACTAGGATTCTGTCCATTGATACAATCACATCAATTAGTGATGTTGAACCATTTGACATGCCATGGACTTTAGGGGTGAAACTTTCTTTCCCAATAGCGGTGACTGCTGAGGAAATGAAGAATGTGATAGAAGTAGAAATGGTTGCCAAGTTGTATCTCCATAATGATTGACTCCCTGAATAATGTCTGTGGGAGGCCAGGACAAGGAAGAAAGGTCAATGATCTGGACAGGAAGAGACTGCTAATACTAGTGGTCTTGAGCTAAGGATTATGGGATGTTTTCATCCAGGTATGAAGGGAGGTGATTATCTAATTGGTTATGGCAGCTTGACTCAATTGGCACATGTTATCCCTTATATCTCATGGCACCTTCAGCTAAGCTACCTTGCAAGACCTACAGGTGGCAGGTGGTCAACAGTTAGTCATGATGATTGGCCTAGTCCCCAGAGGGATTGCCTCCCACAAAAGATTGGTTATAAGGATGGGGCTAGAAAAAGTACTAGTGGTCTTATGGGAAGTCTGTGGTTAGCAAGGGATGTTGGCAATTTCCTGAAGGCAATTTGGCTTGCTTTCTTCTTCCTGTTTTGGGTCCACTATATTATCTGTTTCTACTCTGTGTTTTAGATATACATACTGAAGAATAGGCTTTATGGGTTCTTCTTGCAAATGTTTTCTGTGAGCGGGGTGATGGCTATTCCACATACACTTAGTCTTTCCTGTGTGGATGGTTGGGCTAAACATTTTTGAATAATTACAGATATCTTCAAGAAATATTATAGATGTTTTAGGGCTTAATTCAATAAGTACAATATTATGTTTAACCGGGAGTATCTGGAGGACCTCACAATCCATAGCCAAATCAGTTCAATATGAAGTTATTAAGGACTTCCACAATGGATTGAGTGTTGAGAGGATACAAAGAAAGGAAAAAGCTGGCCCAGTCCTCAAGGACCCCATATTTCAATGGGGAAGACAATCTGCAAATAATTTGACACATAAGATATATACAGAATATATGAAAGGTAATCTCAGAAGGAAGTCACTAGCAGTGGTGGGAACTTTGAAAGATCTCTTGCAGAAGGCAGGAATTGAGTTGAACACCTACTATATGCCAGGCAATGTGCTAATTGCTTTATAAACAGTGTCTCCTTTGGTCCTCACAACAATCCTATGTAGTACCAATGCAATATTTACAGCACCAACCATGACTATAAATATTCTCTCATGGTGCTTGATCACAAAATGTAGCAGACTCTCCATATAAAAGACAGAAGTGAAACATTTATTCAGACACGAGAACCAAATCCCAAAACCAGTGAACTGACTCCATCATCATAGCAAAGAAGTTAATAAGCCATAAGAACAGAGAGTCACAGAATCCTTCAACCTTTCCACAAACCAATATAAGATCAATATTTACTCATAAACCTGACTAACGCCTTGTCTGAGCATATTCTCTTTCTCACCATCTCTCTGGCCCTGACTCCCAGCTTGCTGTAGGCTCTGCTCCACCCTTCAGCAAACTCCTCCCACAACAGGCTCCAAGTGACCACGTTCAAACTGTTGGGGGGTAGAGTTTATTTTCAAAGCAGGGAATGTCTTCAAATACCCTAAGCTTATTAAGGGGCAGGGAAGATCTTCAAATTCTTATCACCATTACACCCTATGAAGTAGTGTATTATTTTACTCATATTATGGTTGAGAAAACTAAGGGAGACAGAGGTTACATTAATTGCCACATAGCTAGTATCTGAAGCCATATTTGAATTCAGGTCCTCATGACTCCAGAGCTATGCATTGTCACTAGCTGACAATTTCAGAAAATTCTGGGTCTTATGAAATGATGCAGACTAAAGTGATCAGTAGATCAGAGAGGTGATGGAGCCATGGTTCAGAGATATACAATTTTGGTTATGGCCACTGTGTGCATTTATTTTTCATGACTGCAAATTTGTTACACTTCTTTCTTTCAGTTTTGAAAGTAGAAGTAAAGAAACCAGCAGTTGTGAGGGCTCTATAGCTATGTGGCCCAGTGCAAAGAATACTAGAGATCTAAGTTCAAATCAGGAACTTTCTAGCTTCATGAACTTTGACAAATCCCTTAACCTCTCTCATCCTCATTTTCCTTTTTCTGTAAAATAGATATAATAATAGCACCTTCCTCGCAGGGTTATTATAAAGATCAAACGAAACAATATATTTAAAGCATTTTGAAAACCTTAACGTTTTATATAAATGTTATTACTATTGTTGTTACTATGACAAAAAAGACCATTGAAACATTTTAAATATGGACACTAAAGAAGTAAATTCAGAAGAGTCTCAATTAAATATGATACTTTTAAAAGTAATATGTAGAATTTTTCATGTACTTAAAAAAAACAAGTATTATGAAATGGAGATTCATGGTTTCCTTTTTTCTTTAAGCAATTGGGGTTAAGTAACTTGCTCAAGGTTACACAGCTGGGTGTTTCTGGGTGGGTGCTAAGTGTCTGAGCCCAGATTAGATCTCCAGGTCATCCTGACACTGGAGCCGGTGCTCTTACTCGCTGTGCTATCTGGCCACCCCATTCATGGTTTTCTATAGAATGTTCTTTTTTGTTCTGTCATCTTCTTTTTTCTCCTCGTCCTTCTTCTTCATCCTTCTTCTTCTTCTTCTTCTTCTTCTTCTTCTTCTTCTTCTTCTTCTTCTTCT